>NC_056739.1:378399830-378477330 GCF_019279795.1 Protopterus annectens | reverse complement strand
GTATCTGCATTCAATGCATCTCAGACAAACTCTATCACTCATATCAATCCACAAATCACCCCCCTTCAATGCTCATGAGGAAGATAACTTGATTATGAATATTTAGAACAGAGTGTTTTACATTCAACTTAGTTGCTTTATTACAGCCTTCGGACACATTTCATAGTTTTTTCTGGACAGTATAGTAATTTTGAGCATGAAACTGTAATTAAGCAGTGTATGTGATGAAGCTTTCACACATGGTGCAATGTATTCTTTCTCTTGTGAGACTCATACTTGTATATTATTTAGCACCTTTTCCCAAAATGTCCAGGTGTACTGAATGGTGTAAATGAAATAGTGGGCAATTTGCATGCAGATTATGAGCTTTTACGGATGCAGGTGTGACTTTTGAATGTGTTGAGCTTACCACGTAGCACATTTATGTTCTGTAGAACAGAATTTGCTGAATTCTAATAAAGAAAAATTGGAAAAATTTTTCCAGATATACTGCCAGATCACACAAACACAATATTTTCCAAAAAAATGACTCCATTTGGGATATCAAAAGGCACACAACCACTTTATTCTTAATATGATTCACATTAAGTGTTTTCCATCAAATCCTGACTTTATCAGACTTTGTGAACTTTCAGAAGCAAGTTACATAAACAGCATGTTAAACTATCACATGCCATATATACAATCAATTGGGTTAATAAAGTATGATCAAAAAAGTGCCAATTGTAAAATTTTGTCTAAATATGATATAATTAACAATGTAATAAATTAAAGGCATGTAAGTTTATGACAAAATAAGGCACACTTTTAGTATTTTCTAATATTAATTTAAAATTAAACATGATATTAAAAATGGGGAGGGGGGTACTTCCAGTTTCATTTTTAAAAATGTTCTTTGAAGTTGGAGACGTTCTAGATCCCAACCCTATAAAATCAACACTTTAGAAAAAAATCTCAAAATTCAGTGCAAGTTTTGGAATGTACTCTTAAAGCATTGTTCCCTTTTCTAATCTTAGTAACATAGTAATTCTCATACATTCTCTCTTGTAAAGCTCAATTCTTCTTCCCAGCACAGAATGCTGGATGATTTTTACAATAAGCTATATGGACTACATATTCTGAAACACACAAAGTAACTGTGAACTGTATAACTAAATTCACTTACTGTTACTGATTTTACAATGTTATTCCCCCGGATTCATGAAGCTCGGCGCAAGGTCGGTGTAAGGCGTGCGCCGGCAGTGCAGTGTATAACCAGCGTAGCAGCGCCACATGCATAGTAATGAGTGCGCACCGCAACCACAACCACATGCAGAGGGCACGTGCGCGAGCCCAAGTAGGATGCGCCCGTAGGCGTGGCCAAGCCGGCAGGTGAGGAGTAACCTAAAGTGCTGACTGTCACAGGCCGCCTGCAATAGTAACCGCACCAGCCAGTGTCCGTGGATAATGAAACGTACGCAGAGTATGCAACATAGTACCCGTCTACACAAAACGGAGAACCAAACATTAACCCATGAAGTCCAAATTGTACCCGTCCAAGGAACAAAGTATACGCGTAATACCATGTCCGTCATGCAATGCACTGTCAGTGGGCATACCCAGTGAAGGTGTACCGCAGCATGTCAGCGCGCCACACCTACACACAAGTAGCCCCATGGGCATGGTCACCAGCAGTTCCACAGTGGTAGTGAGAGTACACAGCTGGGAAGCCGTGTCTATATAACAACCAGAAGGAAACCAGATACCCTAAACACAGACAAACATGTGCATAGCAACATGTACTACACCCAGCAACGTACCCGTCGCATACACATAGGATGGCGTATGCCAAAGCAGAATATCCAGAAGCAGAACCCATGCATGCAAATGTAATACACAACAGCCCCATCATAGCACGTAACCCGCACCCATGTACGACCGTCCACCCAATCCAGCTAGCAGCCTTGCGCAGCTGCACACCTACACACAGTGGGTATACCTCAAATGTAGTATGAAGTATTGTCCTAGGCAGTGCCACGCATGCAAATATGTACCCCACATGTCAACATCCCACCTCAGGTACTGATATCCAAATGGCTGCATGTGAATGTGTCGGCAGAATGCGTACATCCCGCATGTGGTACGGACCTGTCGAAACCCCATAGGCATTCACACACCACGGTGTCCATAACTGTACACATCTGGACAAAGCAGTATGTGCAGCCACTGTACTGATGATTAGCTATGCAGACATGTCAAACACAACACATAGGGCGGAACATCTGCCCACCAAGCAGGACACCCCAACAGGGTGCCACATGCACAGAAGGTGAAGGTGGGACATCACACGTAGATAATAGTGGTGCCGGATGGCCAAACACCCACGGCCAATGCAAAGGATTGAATAACACATATATGCCCGGATGAATGGGTATGTCATATCATGGGAATAGCCTAAGCTATCCAACATAATAGCCATGCGTACCAGATACAAACTGCCAGTAACACGCAGTAGTAATGCAGGAAGGCATACACGACTGTGGGAATATCACAGGACATATGGCACGTGCCAAGTGTCGACGCATGACACAAATGTCCAGGATGGGGCCCCCTGCAAAGAGGAACACGTGCCAACCCCACCCCCCCACTGATGTATCGGCAGTGGAAACACAACCCAAACACACACCAACACCACCATCCATCCCACGATAGCAACGGAGGCTGGTCAAAGACCACCATGATGCGTGCACAAACAGGGACACGTGTAACCGTCGCTCTGACAACCCCCCACAGGCCAACGAATAATAGTATGGACATACGCATGTAATGCTGCGAAGGATGTGTGGTAGTCCTCAGTATCACAGAGGTAGGTACACAGATACACTGTAATCAACTGTGACATATGTGCACTGTACACAGCATACCTGCAGGTAATACATAGTTCAATCATGTGCCACAGAAATATCCATGTACAAATGAGGACAGGGGATAGACAAGTGTGAATGGGACAAACTATGAACATAGGTTCATAGGTTCATAGGTTCATAGTAGGCTATCTGCCCAAGGGCATTTATAAGCCTAGCCCATAGTTATGTGGCCTTCGCCACCCCTTCAGTTTGAAGAAAACTATGCCTATTATATTGCTGTACCTCTGTCAAGCAGTGACACTGAAGTAATCCCTGGGGTATATCTGCGATCTCCCATCCATTGGTCAAGATTCCTCTTGAACAAGGCCAGCGAGGTGCTCTGCCCCACATGTACCGGGATGTTGTTCCACAGCATAGTGAGTCTCTGGGTGATGAATCTGTCCCTCCAGCACGTTCTATTAATGACCGTGTCAAGGTTTAAGTCTCCTGCCCTTGTGGTTCTGAGGGATCTAGATTCTTTAGGTGAAGCATATTCATCAAATCTGGGTTTGACATGGCCTTGTATGTCAGGCACAGGTCACCTCTGAGCAAGCGGTATGCGACTGAATAGAGCTGGAGTTCTTTCAGTCGGGCAGCATAAGACATATTCTTGAGACCCTGTATCCTTTTGGTGATGAACTTTGGGGCCTTTCCAGCTGCTGCAGGTGTCGGGTCAGATACATTCCGAATGGGGCATTGTACTCAATCATAGGTCTAATGAGTGATGAGTACAGGGGACGATGACCTCCCTTGATCTAGATGTGAATCCCTTCATGATCAGGTGGGCAATGTAGAAGGCCTAACTAACTACTTTAGCAACGTGAGTGTCAAACGAATGGTTACTGTCAACCTGGGTCCCCAGATCCCTGGTAACTTCTTCTGTGCTCAGTGGATTGCCACCTATATGGTAGCTAGGGGTAACCTTGTTTTTCCCGAAGGGTATGACTATGCATTTCTCGGCGTTTAGCTTTAGGCCATGTCTCTGGCACCAGTTATCCGTTTCTGTGAGGCCCTTCTGAAGGATATCTGTGTCAGATGTGTGTTCGACTATGGCACCCAGTTCGCAGTCATCTGCAAACTTTGTCAGCCATAACCCTCCTGTGTTTGCTTGTACTTCTGAAAAGTAGATGCCGAACAAGAGTGGACCCAGGACTGAGCCCTGTGGGACACCACTTGTGACCGGCTTTGAGTCTGACATGGCGCCAGCAACTCTGACCGTGTGGGTTCTGTCACTTAGCCAGTTTGCAACCCATCTTGTGATGTATGGGTTTACATTCAAGCTGATGAGTTTTTCAATGATACCTGAGGGGGGTATTGTGTCAAAGGCCTTTGCCAGGTCGAGGTAGGCTGTATGGACTGCCTTACCCTCATCAATGGCCTTGGTGACTGTTCCGAAAAAGTCAACCAAGTTTAAAAGGCATGATCTGCCTTTGACCAAGCCAAACTGGGTTGGATCCAAAGTCTGCAAGTTCCCTATGTCTTTATCTATGAGTTCCATTATGATCCTCTCCATGGCTTTGCAGATAAGGCTTGTCAAGCTAATGGGACGGTAATTTCCAGGGTCAGTGGAGGCACCGCCCTTGTGAAGTGGGACCACAGTCGCCTTGCCCCACTACTTGGGTACATATCCTGAGGTGAGGCTAAGATTAAACAGCTGTCCTAACTGCGGGTTTAATTCCTCATTGAGTTTGTGGAGTACACAGCCGGGGACACCATCTGGTCCCATGGATGCTGTGTTTACTGCCTTGGAGAGAGCAGTTCTCACCTGGGCGTTAGAGATGTTCTGGGGGCTACAATCCTCTGGTATAGATATCTCTCCTTTTGGGGGGGGGAGAAGTTTGCACTGAACCTGTCAGCCAGTATGTTGGCAATGTGTGTAGGTTCAGTAATCTTCACATCATTTTGAACTAATTCTGAGCATATCTGGGAGTTTCCTCCTAGGTGTCTAACATAGCTAAAGAAGGCCTTATGATTGTCTTTTGAGTCCTTGGTGATTTATCTCTCGAATTTGCCTTGGATGATTTTATGAGAGCTCTTAGTTCTTCATGTATAATGAGCAAGGGTGTCTTACCTTTCAAGGATTCTGCTCTATCTTGTAGTAGCTTCCTCCTTTTGTTGTAGAGCTTGTTTATGGCTGGGGTCCACCAGACTGGACGCTTGCCTTTGGTACAAAGAGTCTCAGTTTTGTTTGGGATTGCCTGATCCATGCAGTCCTGTAGGTGCTGGTAGAAGGCATATGTAAGTGATTCAGCGGTTTGAGTAATGTTTACCACCGGCTCAGGGGCCTTAAAGGAGACCACACTAGTGTTTAGAAGTGTGAAGTCGGCTTTTGAGAAAGGCATATGTATGGTAACCGGCACCACCCACAGCATTGTATGCCAATAGCAGAAGCTATTGTAGGTTGTCCAAACACACGTGTCCGTACACGGAATATCATAGCAATAACCCACGCCCGGATGTGGGTAATGCTAGATATACCCACGGTAGACGTGGAGCGGTCCCGAGGCCGATGCCCGAGGGACCACACAAAGGCAACCGTGGGTAAATACAGCAGTACCCACACCCAGACGCGGGTCATTGCTAGTATGCCATATCATCTAGGGAAAGAAACCATATATTCCCAGACATAATGGCACAGCATAATGCCTGTCCGCCGCCCATCCGCAGACATACGGCACCCGCGGCGGTGCGGACGTACTGCGCGAGATGTCCGTTGCCAATGTCGACACTGTCTCGCTATGTGAAACAAAGTCAACATAGCGATTCAATACAAAACAGCGACGGAGAGCCCGATGTCCCCGTTGCTGTGCTGTTCAACCTGTTCCGCCATGTTAAATGTGTGTAGCAGAGCGGGACTGCCCCAAAGTAAGCAACGGACATGTCCGTGGCTCAGTGAAAGCTGTCACGCAATGTTAAACCCATGTAACATAGCGACACAGGTTATAAATACCGAGGTATAGTAATGGAAATAGGTCCGGTCGACCAGACCATGTGCAATTACTATAACACGATCTACAACGGGCACGCCGGCCAATCAGCGCACACGGTTAGGAATAATGGGGGGGGTATGGTATCATAGACACGGACAAACCGTGCCCATGTGACTCGTCTGACATTCGTACACGGTCAGGGCAGTTCCGTACACTAGGCGGACAAGACCAAACCCAAAGCACCACAGGAACACCCTGACAATCGAAGGCCTGTATGCGTAGGGGCTATAAGCCCCTGTGATCTGAATATCCCTGCGGTCACGACATATGCATCCTGGGCCATGAGCGGTAGGGAATAAGGAATGTGTAACATGTAGTACCGCACTTTTCCCAGCAGGAGAATGGATGCCTGTGACGTACGTGAGTGCGGGTGGGGTGGGGTGGGGGATATGTAAATTTAGCTAAGTACCATGGGTATGCATATAAATGAGACAGAACAGCTAACGTGTAGTGGTCACAGCAACTGGCAAACGTGAATGCAGTCCCGTTTGAATTACGACTATAGAACATATAAATGTGAACGTGTACGTAATGCGTCCATGCCGCAAAGACAGTTACATGTGTAAAGGTGAAGGTGTGTTCCGCACACGTCCGTCAACCGGATCAGAGATATGTTACCGGAACAGTCACAACTAATACAGACCACGTAACCACACAGACCCAGTAAACATATGTAACCAGAATACGGATATGCATGTGCGCCTGCGCGTAACCCACAATTAGGAAATGCAAGTGCGCGTGTGCGTGTGTGATCCGCTCACAGCAGGGAAAGTTAATGCTGTGTCCTCCACGTCAGTTATACATGTCTCAAAACTGTCAGCCTCTGAAAGTATGGAATCGGACAATGCCATGTAAAGTACCGGTAGAAATAGTGAGAAACACATGCTATGTGATAAGACAAACATAGAATGTGGATAGAATAACGTGTGTGTTAGTAGTATGGATTGACGACGGTTATGCATCTGTAACCCGACCCACTTGTCAGAAGGTGCCACCGTCTAATTGTGTTTAGTTGGCTCACACTTGTTGACCGGGCTAGGCTAGCTGGATATATGTCCAGTGTCAGCAGAGGCCCGTGGAGAAATGCTCCACACACAATAATAGCACAACATACCAAAGTACTCATATATGTAACCAAAAAAGAACAACAATAGAAAGTGTCCTGAAAGGACTGGTTACATACAGATCCCAGATGACAGAGAAATATATGGCCAGTGGAAGCACGTCACAATTACGGGATCAGGTCCCTATAGAAGCAAGAAGGTCTCACATGACACGCCAGCGAATTGCCAGATAGACACAGGTCAATGTAACACACAGCAAGATTAAGGGCCAACCAGCCGTACACCATGCCAGAACCTGTACAGTGGAAAGGTATGGTATGGTAATAGATGTGTGTACACAGGTAATCCACAGACAGTAACAAAGCAAGGTATGAAACGAGGGGTTCACATGTATATATCTACACACAGCAGTCCGACGGCCCGTATATATGACACATGGACATAGATATGTCACTCGAAAACAAGATGTAAACAACTACAGTTTATTCCATATCATATTTATATAGTTATATACAGTCATATTTATATTTAACATTGTGACTCTTATTTACATTCATATTTATACAAAATATGCATTTAATTGTACTTATTTATTCAATGATTTGGAATCTTAATACAACAATTATACACATTAATATACATAATATCATTATCAACACACTACATTCTAAGGTTTACTCACAACAATTATCAATTATGTTTCAATATACTGATTGTATTGACCAATATTGTATTTATATTAACACATTGTTGTTGTATTAATGTTTCCATTAAGTAATGTATGCAACACTGATTTTTATATGTCACTTTATCTTTAAGACTTGGAGCACTGTCCACTTAACTATGAGCAAGTTTATTGATTAATTGTCTTTAAACTGACTCTGAAGGAAGTATATAAGGGATGACTATCTAATGTATTTCGTACTCTGACGATGCCCCATGTTAGTGGGTGAAAGCGCTCAGTATCTTTGGACTGTGGAGTGTATCGTTTTTGTCATCGTCTGTTTTGGTCTGGTTTATGTTCATTAATGTCTTTTATGAAGATGACCAGGACTCAAGGTCTGCTGTATTTCCGCTTACTGGCACATGGATATAGATATGCCAAGTAATACATAATATGGGTAGTCAAACAGACATCCGCGAATGGGGAACATACAGCATCAGTCAAAACCACTGGCCAGATGGTGACAGTCCAACAAGTTCTACACTTTACATATGCACACTGGTGTCCATTGTAGGACTCCAAAATTGATCCGTTCGCAATATCAACCAGCTGCGATCGACCCAGAAGAAATGACAGCCGTGACTACGGCACAGCTAGACATATGCACCACCAGCGTGTTTAAGGTTGATGACAAGTGTCCATGAAATGCAGGACATATGAACAGAAATCCCCAGATTGTCGAGTCCATAGAAGTGCGTCCACATCCCAGTCCCGCACACATGAAGGATGTGTAATGTGTACCATCGAGGGTTGCAGCCATGGGATCCTGGGTATGCAGAAATGGGGCTCGGTGTTGTTTGGCAGATAATCCGTTGGCCTGCCCCGTGGGAGGGATGTGGGTATAGCACATGCCTTACTCCCCACTAATGATGCAAAGCATCCACCGGATAATGCTGAAAGCAGGTGTGAAATGTGTACAGCCCTATATCAGTGTCCAGTAGGCGATTCCCATGGATGGACAAGCGTACGACCAAGATGGCACCCATAACTGGAAACCTGGCGGAATTACACAGCTGCAGTAAGGCATAGCACAGGAAATACAGATAGGGACTACATTAGACATTCCCCATACAAAGTCAGACCGTCGTGCGAATACCGGCATACACAGCTCTCAATCTGCCATCACCAAAATGGGGATCACTCGCTTCCATAATGCGGAACAAATGGGCGACCTGTGGAACACATACTAATGGCTCACTAACAACTTCAACTAGGAAGGTCATAGGATGGTTAAACTATGCCGTTCCCACTTATAAAGAAGATCCTTTAATGAATTAATATGATTAATGTCAATTGACCATGGATTACACCTAATCAACATAAAATAACCGCTGGCACCTTATGGCACACAATCCAAAAAAGCAAATAGGTAGATGAAACAGTCAACGTAGAAATTGTCCAGGACAGTGCCCAAATGGTATAAAAAGGTTCCTTTATATACAAGTAAGCGCTTTCACCCATAGGCTCCTTCAGACTTACACATAACATAAAAGCATTCAGGCTTTAAATATCCCTCCTTACATTGTCATTGGTCAATTTCTCATCAAACAATGAACAATTAACCCCAGCATATAAAGCAAACGCAATGTTAAATACTCACACATATATTAACATCTTTAAAAACATCTTATTAAAACATGTATTATATTATATTGTACTATGCCTAATTCTCATCAATTATAAATCTAACAATATATATAGAAAATATGTATATTATATCAATGTAAAACAGTGGTAAACAACTGAAAGAGTGGACTAATAGGTGTTAAATGTATAGCTGTACCTAAACTACATTCCTGTTATTTGGGTTTAAGCCACCTGCTTCTCAAAAGAGGCTTAATCTGTGCTTCATCATTCAACCCTGGTGTTTGGTCAGCTCTCCACCTAATAATCCATCTCAATTCGCATTCTAAAGTATAGTTGGTAAGGTCCCCCCCTCTGGGATTAAAATCTAGCCTTTGTAAAACACTGAATGTAAAAGTATGCCTTGGGATGTGCTCATAGCCGGCCGTAGGCATAGGCCAACCCGGCGGCTGCCTAGGGTGCCGCACTAGCAGGGCCACCTTTCTAGTAGTTATGTCATGTAGGTACACCAGGATGGGGGCACCATGTGTTGTGGAGGTGGGCGCCATGGAGCCCTATCGCCTAGGGCAGCGGTTGATCTAAGGCCGCTCCCGTGCAGCCGTAGAGGGGTAGTACGGTCTGCAGGTATGTGCTGAAGTGCACATGAAACAGCGGTCTACAAGGATTACCCATAGTGGCGACACCTGCACAGACGGCTATAGCGGGACATACACACGACCATGCACACAGCTCAGATAGACATACACACACCATAAACAGGCAATGATACACAAGGTTTATGGCGTGTATGGGTACAGTGTCAGTACAGCAAGGATAGCTGTCTGCCACGATATCCAGCAGATGTCTCTAGGGCGTGCCGGAATACGGACGTTGCATGGACAATGAGTGGATATGCATCGTACCACAGTTCTATGTGTCAGCCGTGCAAATATGCGATACATGGGACAGACAGCTGTCCATGCAAGAGCAGCGCTATGGGCATAACATAAGTATGTATATATACATCGAGAGAGATACAGACGGACACATGTGGCAAGGCCGGGAGTGTAACGTACACAGCACCACCCCACCACACCACAGCAGGGCGCACGTGGAGAACACGCTACGGAGGTCGCCAACCACAGCAGGCACACAGGCAGTCCACGAGCTGCGTCTCACCATCCACAAACACAGAGATGTCGGCAGGATATAAGTGTTCTGCGGAACCTCTAAAGCCATAACCTATGAACCCATGCGGCTGGGAGCATAGACACACACACACAGCTGGCAGGCATGGGGATTGACCTTACCCCCACCTACCCAACCGCACGACAGTATGACACAGGTATGGAACGCGCTACGTGGACCACTGAACACAGCACCGTCAGAGGCACACGTCTAGGTGGGTGACAACATCCGTAAAGGAATAGACGCCGATAGCCAAGGTATGTGTTGCGAAGCGTCTAAAAGAACTACTCTCTCCAGGGGCAGCTGTAAACACACACACACACACACGGGGAAGGGCCGGGAGTTGAACCTACGCCTACCTACATGAACACACTACAGCATGATGCATTTACAGAACGCGCTACCGAGATTACTGAGCACAGTGCTGTCAGAGGCATACTTCTAGGCGGGTGACATCATCCGTAAAGGAATAGCTGACAATAGCCAAGGTATGTGTTGCGAAGCATCTAAAAGCATGACCATCTGCAGAGGCAGCTGGAAACACACACACACACACCTCACACACACACGGGGAAGGGCCAGGAGTTGAACCTATGCCTACCTACATGAACACACTACAGCATGATGCATTTACAGAACGCGCTACCGAGATTACTGAGCACAGTGCTGTCAGAGGCATACTTCTAGGCGGGTGACATCATCCGTAAAGGAATAGCTGACAATAGCCAAGGTATGTGTTGCGAAGCGTCTAAAAGCATGACCATCTGCAGAGGCAGCTGGAAACACACACACACACACACGGGGAAGGGCCGGGAGTTGAACCTACGCCTACCTACATGAACACACTACAGCATGATGCATTTACAGAACGCTACCGAGATTACTGAGCACAGCGCTGTCAGAGGCATACTTCTAGGCGGGTGACATCATCCGTAAAGGAATAGCTGACAATAGCCAAGGTATGTGTTGCGAAGCATCTAAAAGCATGACCATCTGCAGAGGCAGCTGGAAACACACACACACACACACACACACACACACACACGGGGAAGGGCCGGGAGTTGAACCTATGCCTACCTACATGAACACACTACAGCATGATGCATTTACAGAACGCGCTACCGAGATTACTGAGCACAGCGCTGTCAGAGGCATACTTCTAGGCGGGTGACATCATCCGTAAAGGAATAGCTGACAATAGCCAAGGTATGTGTTGCGAAGCATCTAAAAGCATGACCATCTGCAGAGGCAGCTGGAAACACACACACACACACACACACACACACGGGAAGGGCTGGGAGTTGAACCTACGCCTACCTACATGAACACACTACAGCATGATGCATTTACAGAACACGCTACCGAGATTACTGAGCACAGTGCTGTCAGAGGCATACTTCTAGGCGGGTGACATCATCCGTAAAGGAATAGCTGACAATAGCCAAGGTATGTGTTGCGAAGCATCTAAAAGCATGACCATCTGCAGAGGCAGCTGGAAACACACACACACACACACACCACACACACACACGGGGAAGGGCCGGGAGTTGAACCTACGCCTACCTACATGAACACACTACAGCATGATGCATTTACAGAATGCGCTACCGAGATTACTGAGCACAGCGCTGTCAGAGGCATACTTCTAGGCGGGTGACATCATCCGTAAAGGAATAGCTGACAATAGCCAAGGTATGTGTTGCGAAGCGTCTAAAAGCATGACCATCTGCAGAGGCAGCTGGAAACACACACACACACACCTCACACACACACGGGGAAGGGCCGGGAGTTGAACCTACGCCTACCTACATGAACACACTACAGCATGATGCATTTACAGAATGCGCTACCGAGATTACTGAGCACAGTGCTGTCAGAGGCATACTTCTAGGCGGGTGACATCATCCGTAAAGGAATAGCTGACAATAGCCAAGGTATGTGTTGCGAAGCGTCTAAAAGCATGACCATCTGCAGAGGCAGCTGGAAACACACACACACACCTCACACACACACGGGGAAGGGCCAGGAGTTGAACCTATGCCTACCTACATGAACACACTACAGCATGATGCATTTACAGAATGCGCTACCGAGATTACTGAGCACAGCGCTGTCAGAGGCATACTTCTAGGCGGGTGACATCATCCGTAAAGGAATAGCTGACAATAGCCAAGGTATGTGTTGCGAAGCGTCTAAAAGCATGACCATCTGCAGAGGCAGCTGGAAACACACACACACACACACACACACACACACACAGGGAAGGGCCTGGAGTTGAACCTACGCCTACCTACATGAACACACTACAGCATGATGCATTTACAGAACGCGCTACCGAGATTACTGAGCACAGCACTGTCAGGAGGCATACCCCTAGGTGGGTGATATCATCTGCAGAGGCAAGGCAGCCGATAGGGAATGAAGACAGAGTGCGCAGTCACACAGCATGTTACCATCCCAAGGTGGGCGTACAGTAACACGGTAGTGCTGCACTCGGGAATACCAACTAACTACGGAGCACAACATCACGACATGGATACGGGATGCACCACAGACAGTATACCCTATGAGAGGGCAACTGGCGTGCATGATGTAGGCAGCCATTGTGGCATATCAACCACATATGACTCACCTGGACGGCCACCATGGCTATGCAGGATGTCATTGGCCATGGCTACATGCCTAGTAGCAGACATCGGTGCCGACTGTACTGTGTACCCCCGAATGGCATACTGGGCATGCCCTCACACCTAGCGGTCGCGAAGGGGAAACATACATGCACACGGGGTATCATCACAGACGGGCGTGGTGTGCACTGTACTGTGTGTCCATCTACACAGCTGCTTACTGGGCATGCTCACACACTTAGAATCTGCAGAGTGCAGACATGCATACACATGGGGTGGAATCATGGAAGGGCAGAGTGTGGACCGTCGTGTGTGTCCACCTACACAACAGCAACCTGGGCATGCTCACACACGTGGCGGTTGCAAAGGGGAAACATACATGCACACGGGGTATCTTCACAGACGGGCGCGGTGTGCACTGTACTGTGTGTCCATCTACACAGCTGCTTACTGGGCATGCTCACACACTTAGAATCTGCAGAGTGCAGACATGCATACACATGGGGTGGAATCATGGAAGGGCAGAGTGTGGACCGTCGTGTGTGTCCACCTACACAACAGCACCCGGGCATGCTCACACACGTGGCGGTTGCAAAGGGGAAACATACATGCACACAGGGTATCTTCACAGACGGGCGCGGTGTGCACTGTACTGTGTGTCCATCTACACAGCTGCTTACTGGGCATGCTCACACACTTAGAATCTGCAGAGTGCAGACATGCATACACATGGGGTGGAATCATGGAAGGGCAGAGTGTGGACCGTCGTGTGTGTCCACCTACACAACAGCAACCTGGGCATGCTCACACACGTGGCGGTTGCAAAGGGGAAACATACATGCACACGGGGTATCTTCACAGACGGGCGGTGTGCACTGTACTGTGTGTCCATCTACACAGCTGCTTACTGGGCATGCTCACACACTTAGAATCTGCAGAGTGCAGACATGCATACACATGGGGTGGAATCATGGAAGGGCAGAGTGTGGACCGTCATGTGTGTCCACCTACACAACAGCAACCCGGGCATGCTCACACACTTAGTATGTGCTACGCGCCGTCCGGCATGCAGACGGAGTGTACACACCGCAAGTCATGGCCAGGTAAACCCGTACACACGCACAGGGTGGACACACATGCAGTTACACGTACACACACAGATGACATCACAGGAGTCACGGGTGCAGGCTGAACATGTACACACTGCAGTGAACACTGTAGCTGCCATGCCAGCACCATGTCATCGGTGCAGCAGTATGCCTCACGGTCCAGCAACAGCATGTGACATATGTCCACAGGTCTATATGGCGGTGTACGCCCGTCATGCAGAGTACACATGTACTATCAATGATCCCACAGGTGTGATGTAGTCCGCCCATATCGGTATACATGGACAGGCGTGCTCCACACATACCACGGGCCTGACACAGATATGACACATGACTGCAGCTGTACCACAGTGAAACAAAGTCCGGATATGTCATATATGTGATTGTCTGGCTGTGTGCATGGACTGCACACAGGACACATACGAAGCCTGTGATGTACCACATGCATAACACTGGCGTACGCGGTAATACACACATGAATGAAAGGTGGACACATGTCTGTGGTATGCTCCCCCTACAGGGTGTAGCGGTGTTGACTGGGACACATACCCTTGTACAGTTTGCCTGTGACAGCTGTGATACCATACCACAGTCCATGTTCCATGTATGTCGACACACATGTCACAACGTAGCAATGCATACACACATGGCAACAGGGGATACATGTGACACGTGTACTGTGCATGGTGCAGCCATGCATGAGCGGTGTCCGATGTCCATAACACAGTTGCAACCCCCTACCACATGCATACCCATCATGGGGGCCATCATATGGTGGCATAGTAACAGCACGCATGGCGGTATGTGTGTACATCATGTGTTTAAACACCTGTCCACATGCATGTGTGCAGGTGGTGGTCACAGGTGTGTCACACACCATCCTACCCTGCCATGTGCATACAGTCTGCTATGTCGCCGTTACATGACAGTGCTGCCATAATGCATACCCATCGGTCAGGTGTCATCGACCATATGTCACATGGCCACTGTAACCCCTACCACCTCCCAAGTGCATATATCGGCACAGCTGCCGGATACAGTGTTGGTACGCATGATGCACTACATACCGCTGCACGCCTGCACATATCCCATATAGCGGGTGTGGCATTCCCAGCACCGACATGTGTGCAGGAATGTGTGCCCATGTATGCCACAGATCGGGGGGACTATGTGCCACGTGCCACACATCACTGTACACCATGGTAGAGATCTGTACATACCTCAGTGTGGGGTGCATGGATGTGGATGGTGCAGTACATGCAACACGTCGTCCCTCCGTGTAGACATGTGTGGTCACCACCATGTCAGTGTGTCAACATGTGTGTATGTCTGCTGCCTGTTGTGAGGGTGTATGCAGATATAGTGTTGTGAATGGACACTAACCACACAGGGTGACCATCCCGTACTGGTGCTGCATTGTACGACCCTGTCAATGCCATAGTTGTGAGCCATACTGGCCACCTGTGCAAGTCCGCCCCTGTGACATGGCGTGTGGGTGCATTGTATTGTGAGGGTGCTGACCACACAGGCAGGTGTCCCCATCTGCACACAATGGGGTGTGCGCCATAGTGGTGTACACCCGCGATTGCGGACATATTCCTGTACCGGTACAGCATCCTACTGCTGCACAGCGTGCACCACAGCTGACAGGTGACACCTGCGGTCAGTCGCCAGCACGCTGTGTACGACACCTGCAGAATGTCACCATACCTGTACTGTGTCATGCCATGTATGTGATGTCTCTGTCCACCGTAGCCTGTGGCACCGACCACAGGCGTCAGGTGCAGTATATGTGTGGACATGTGTGTCATGTACCGTGTAAACAACGTTACACTACATCTGGCTCCGTGCTCCGCAGGTTTACACGTAGAACTTCTCTACTTGCAATCTAAACTGTCTGTTCTCTATCACAAAAGCTCAGCACCTGCTCCCACAGTATTCCTACATAGGTAAAGTACATGTATACTAGACGGAGTACTACACTAGCCTAGAATCCCCTTGAGTACCCACTTCCCTATAGGTCCCTTCTGACCCAGTTACACAGCAAACGCATTCACGTTCTCTGGCATGTCGAAGGGTCAATTGATAGCGACCTCTCCTGTTCAGATGGTGAATCTGGGCATCCTGAGGCAATGTTACAGGTGCCTCATGGACACGGACAAGCCGCACCTCCCCCACTAAACATAATACATGTGAGAGATGCAACTATATAGCCAGACAGGAGGCTGAGCTCTCTCAAACCACGACCGGCAAGACCAAATGGGAGGGGAAGGACACCACGCACACCACAAACCCAGTGTCACATGGAACTATCACAAATGCTAAACAAACACATGAACACACAAATACATACTTGGAGGCACTGTTAAAACATGTAACGAACCTAACGAGGCCTCCAAAGCAGACACCCAAGCAACTGCCTCCACAAGACATAGGACATGCAACACATAGTTCTCAACGTCAGTGTGCTAAACAGTCACAGCCCTTAAGGCCACACACAATGCCAGACACACTTGTAATAGGTGACGCCATAGTCAGACACACCGACGTCCCACCCACCTGACTGAACAAGGGAATGATCACAGTAGGCTGCCTGTCGGGCGCTGGAATCCGCCACATAACACACGCACTCAGGTCACTCCGCAGCATGTACAAGTATGACGCGGTCATTGTCCATGCTGGTGTCAACGACCGGAGACATACCACCCTGGGATACATGAAAGGAGACATAGAGGGGCTCTCAGATTGTGTAGCCCAGGCCAGCATGACCCTGACCCTGAGCAGTATCCCACCCTCATCAAGAATGATGCCACAATACTGGGTCCGACTGATCACCCTTGATAATTGGCCTGATTACCGGTGTCAGTCTGAGGGGATCCAATGTCCTCTTGCCTGGGATGACATGCTTGACACGCCACGCTCCTTTGCAAGGGATGGCTTGCACCTGTCGCCCCTGGTCTTCAAGAGTTTGGCAAAGGCTCCTGCCACCCCCACAGTGCCCACTGCAGGCAAGGCTGAAATGATAAACCTACCGCCCTAGACTACAAACCTGGAAAAACTAAGGGTAATACTGCTCAGTGCCAGTAGTCTACGCCCAAGCTGCATGCCCTCAAAAGCCCTCCTCAGTATGGAGGACATCGATGTCAGTGCTGTGACTGAAACCTGGTTCAGGGCTCCTGAGAGCACCCCAGCACTATCAGGTCATACCTCATATCACGCGTTCAGGACCCTAACCCGGACCGAACCACAGAAGGAGGGGGAGTCTCCATTTCCATGAAGGATACCCACACCTCCAGGTTGGCAGAAATGCACGTAGCAGCGGGGACCATCCAGGTGCAATTAACCATGGGTAGGACTGCCCTACAGTTTGTTGCATGCTACAGACCACCCTCCCAAACCCAGGATACCCGCACAGCCTTCCTGAAGACACTGGGGAGTATGAATGCTCTCACAACACCATCATATTGGGTGACATCAACCACCCATACATAGACCGGGAACATTACCCAGGACACAACACCCTACACCAAAGGTTCCAGGTGTTCATACACCCGAATGCTGTGGAACAACTATGCACCATACCCACAAGGGGAGGAACTATACTAGTCCTGATCATCACACATGGGGACGACATGCTCCACACAGGATGTACATCCCTCAACGGTGAGGTCAGACCATATAGTGATCTCACTGGAGATCCGCATCCCGCCCCCAACACCGGCAAGGGAGACCACAGTGAAGACCTCTCCACAGCGAACCCCACACGTCATATGACTGGTGTGGTACCCTACAAGGCCTCCATGCCAGTGGTAAACACAGGCCACGCTGCTGAAACCCTTACAAATGCCTTCTACGAGCACCCCCAGGAATGTCTGGATCAAGCAATCCCTAATAACATCAGGACCTTGTCCACCAAAGGCAGGCACATGGTCTGGTGGACCCCAGCCATAAACAAACCGTACAACAAGAGGTGAAAGCTACTACATGACAGAGCAATATCACTACCAGGGAAGGCATCACTGATTAATACTGGCGGTAACATACGATCACTCATACAATCATCCAAGGCCGCCTGTGGGACAGGACTTGCAAAGGACACATAAGACAACCATAAGGCCTTCCTTAGCTATGGTAGGAACATGGGTGGAAGCTCACAGTTATGCTCGGAATTAGTCCAGAATGGTACAATGATCACTGAACCCACAGACATTGCCAAGAAACTGGCAGACAGGTTCCGTGCATACATCTACCCCCCCCAAGAGGGGAGGTATCTATCCCACCAGAGTCTAGCCTCCCAAACATCTCGAATGGCCAGGTGAGAGCTGCTATCTGTAAAGCAGAGAACACAGCATCAATGGGACCAGACGGTGTCCCCGGCTGTGTGCTACACAACCTCAATGAGGGCCTCAACCCGCACATAAGGCTGCTGTTTAATCTTAGCCTTACTACAGGCTACGTACCCGATGGATGGCATACGGCAACTGTGGTCCCACTCCACCAAGGCGGTGCTCCTACGGACTCTGGACATCACTGCCCTATAAGCTTGGCGAGCCTTGTCTGCAAAGCTATGGAGGGGACCATAATGGAGCCCATAAATGAAGACATTGGGGAACGACAAATACTGGAACATACCCACATCGGCTTAGTCAAGGGCAGATCCTGCCTCCTGAACCTGGTCGACCTGTTCGGAAGAGTCACTAAGGCCATTGATGGGGGTACGTCGGTTCGCACAGACTACCGTGACCTGGCGACAGCGTTCGAACCAAACTCCACGCGGGCATCATAGAAAGGCTCACCAGCATAGATGTAGAGCCATATGTCACACGATGGGTTGCCAACCGGATGAAGGTCAGAACCCACAGGGTTAGTGTTCCTGGTGCCATGTCAGACTCCAAGCCGGTCCCGAGTGGTGGCCCACAGGGCTCAGTCCTGGGCCCCCTCCTGTTCGGCATTCAACTTTCCGACGTGCATGCAAACATAGGGGGATTGTGGCAGACAAGGTATGCAGATGACTGCAAACCGCCACCATAATCAACACCCCATCAGACACAGACATCCACCTGAGGTCTCATAGAAATGGATAACTGGTGCCAGAGCCATGGCCTGAAGCTACATGCCAGGGAAGGTATAGACCTACCCTTTGGGAAAGACAAGTTAACCCCGAATTACCACATAGGTGGTAATCCATTAAACACGGTAGACGTGATCAGGGACCTGGGGACCCAACTTGTCGGTAACCTCTCTTGACACTCACATTGCCAATGTGGTTGGGAAGACATTCCACAGTGCCCACCTGGTCATGAAGGGATTCACATCCAGATCAGGGAGGTCATTGTACCCCTGTACTCTTCACGCATCAGACCAATGATTGGGTACAACGCCCCATTCGGAATGTACCTAACCCGACACCTGCAGCAGTCGGAAGGACCCCAAACGTTCCCCAACACAGGGATAAAGGTGCTGAAACATATGTCACACGCTGCCCGACTGAGGGAACTCCGGCTCTATACCTTCTCATACCGTCTGCTCCGAGGTGATCTGTGCCTGACATACACGGCCATGTCCAACCTGGGTTTCATGGACATGCTCCACCTCCTAGGATCCAAACAACCACGGGCACGAGAGCAACAGACACAAACCTCAACACGGATATAAATAGGACGTGCTGGAGGGACAGGTTCATCGCCCAGAGACTCCCTACACCATGGAACAGATTCCCAGCCCTTGTGAAGCAGAGCCCCTCACTGACTCTGTCCAAGAGTAATCCTGACGTGTGGATGGGAGATCGTAGGTATGCCCCAGGAATCATCTCTGTGTCACTGCTGGACAGAGGGACAGCAGACCAATGGATATAGTATCCTCATCCTAAGGGGTGGTGAAAGCCACACACACTCTGGCTAGGCTTACACATGCCGTAGGGCACATAGCCTAGTATGTACCTATGCACCTATGTACCTATGTAGGTGTCCAGGCAGGTTGCGGGTACATGTGGTATGCTGATATTGCCAGATGTGCCTGTGGGTAACCCACAGCTACACGTGGGGACTGATAACAGTGCTCCCAGTAGGCACATGCGAGTACACCATATGAGGCATACAGGTTAACAGAACCAACATGGTGCTACACATGTAACCGTCACACATACCGTGTACACAGCTCAATGCATGCTGCACCTGCACTACATGGTATGTCTGCTGCATGATGACAGTACACAACCCACGCCACATACGCACCTGTCACTTGTCATACACAACCACTGCAACATACACATCACACGCTATGCATACACAGGTATCACATACACCTCTCACTATCTTGTCCACCCTGTGCATCAGAATATATTTGCATAACCGTGCACCGATGGTGTGGATGACAGTGATGCAGCAGAGGCTTCATCATATGCACAGGGTGATATGTGTGCCAGGGGCATAGGCTGTACCAATGGATGACATCATGTGTGTGTGTAAGGGCCGGTGCATTTACTGGGCATGACTGTGCAGAATGCATGTGGATGTGGTGGAGCCCTACAGTTGTGTCTGCCGTGTGTGGGTATGTGTGTACACAGTTCAGCCATACGTGATGCCTACACGGGGTATACTTGGCAGCCCCAGACTGTACAGTGCAGGTTGTATGGCTCACTGTGTCCGTCTGCGGCCACGTGACCCGTGCCTGCCTGGGGTCGCACGGGCACTACCGGGTGGAGGTATGGAGTGGCCACTCTCCGATGACACATGTCCGCTGGAACCGTGTCCATGCTGGGACCAGCCAGGGCCACGCCTACGTGGCCTGCTGTGTCCTGGTGTGGTCGGTGTAGCACCAGCTGCACTGCTGCTGCTACCGGCACTGTGTGAGTGGGCATGAGAGGTGGCACGCACACGTCGACCTACACTAGGTGGTGTTGCTGGCCTATGGCCACGTGTCCTACGCCTCACCCCTACCAGGTGTTCCAGCACAGACAGCTCACGCTTGCGGATTGACATGCCTCGGTCGAGGATTCCAACCATCTCACCTAATCGCCTATCCAGTACATTAGCAATCTGCTGTTGAGCATTCGCCAATGACTGGATGTTCTCATTTAGGGAATGGATTGCGGCCCTCTGCAGCCTCTGCCCTTCTTGGTTCTGCCGTTCAGCACGTGCCTGTGCCGCCATTACAGTCTGGAACATGCGTCTGGTGATACCAGCTGCTGCACCCTGTACAGCAGGTGCATGTCTGCCAGAGGTCCTCCTACGAGCAGCACCAGCCACATGCCTGTGTGGCACATCACCAGTCATTACACTGGCAACATGGTGTGTACGCGCACCTTCTGTAGCCACCACACATTCCTGCTCAATGCCAACAGACGCTGACTGTCCTTCCTCTATGGGCAACGGTGATGTGGTATGTGTCGGCATCAGAACCGTGTGCGGGGATGAGGGGACATAGGTGGGATGGTAACCAATGGCACAGCTTCTGCCCCTGACAACCCTGCCTGTACCTCATGCATATGGTCATCACCGCTAGTATCTGTGGGGACACTAGCATCAGATGGACCGCAGGAGGGGAACGCACCTACACCACCTGTGAATACAAAGACATACTGTAAGATACATTACACACACGCAGACACACACACACACACACAGACACGCACACAGACACACACACACACACACACACACACAGACACACACACGCACACACACACACAGACACACACACACGCAGACACACACACACAGACACACACATGCAGACACACACACACGCAGACACATCATGCATGTGATATTGCAGATGGCATGCAGCATTCCCACACCACAGCTCAGAGAATGCAGGCCAGACATTAATAGTGGTAGTATGCATACTGCCCTGGGGTGCACACTACATCAAGCAGGTGTCATTTCAGTAGGCATGCAGTACACACATTCATGGTAGTTTGCATGCATCACCGTGATACACCGTGTGGCCACAGGCAGGTTAACAGTACACATGGCTGGCGTCACTTTGACATGTACTCCGCCGACATGTGCGATAACATGTGGACATGTGACAATGGTGTCCCACCACATGCACCGCATCATACTGGGCGTCACAGTGCAGTGTTATGTGTACAGGCTACAGATAGAATGCATGTGTAACAAAGATGTCTGTGCAGGTGTGGTTGGTGTGAGCCGTGTACATAGCTATACAGTGGGGAGTACAGGCACTGTGCCACTGCATGGCAGCAGGACACAGGTATGTTTCTGTGCGATGCATAACATGGACGCATTGCATTGCCATGTCTGCAACACAGTCATGCTGTTCCACAGCACATATATGGTAGACATTGGTGGCACCTCCGGTGGCTGCAGACAGGCATTCCGGTTGTCTGGTGTACCACATCAAATGTACAGGTGGTCCACTACAGCTATGATCGCACTATGTGTGGACAATGTGCAACGGTGTCTATCCACTCCAGACGTACTGTGTGGCAACATGCCTGTGGCTAACACCCATGGCCATGTTTGACTGGGTCATGGACAATTGTGTGTGATGGGCATCGTGTACCCATCCCTGTGGTGGCCCATGTGACATACACCCATACAAGTCGGAGGTGTCACAATCCAGAGGGCTATGCAGACAACAGTGTGGATGTTTGCTATGTCGGGCGTAGGTCATGTCATGGTGTGACAATATTGCAGACAGAACACCACGGGCGTGGGACATGTCGTGTGCCGTGTCACAACGTGTGCACACAATGCAGGGGCATATGTCACATTGGTAACACCTGTGTGCTGGCCAGATCACAGCTCACTATGTGGTACTGTGTGCATACCACAAATGGTGTTCCAATGCATACTACATATGCATCCATTGTAGAACACCTCCACCATTGTATGCATAGCTGACTGCACATATCACACTGACAGGTACTGTGGTTTCATGCCGGTGTATACTAACGGTTGTATCTACTGTACATGGGTGGCGTGTGTGTCTGGTGGTGCAACCTGTATACCGTGACTGGAGCAGAACCCAGGTGTGCATGTTATACCTGGCCACATGGCGAATATCTATACACTGTAACATGCCTGTTACTAACAACAGTCTCACCTGCGACGGACCCATGGCTGTGCGACATGCCAGAGGTACCTGTATAGGGGCGACACAACAGTATAAACATTATCCATGACTGTAGCCACAGTAAGCACTGTGCATGTCACATCATGTACCTGTGTGATAGCATGTGGTATGCACACGTCTGCAA
The DNA here is from genome assembly GCF_019279795.1 of Protopterus annectens. Classification (NCBI taxonomy): domain Eukaryota; kingdom Metazoa; phylum Chordata; order Ceratodontiformes; family Protopteridae; genus Protopterus; species Protopterus annectens. Next base: position 378,453,954 of record NC_056739.1, on the reverse strand, counting down.
ACACAACGTAGCATACTGTAGTATGCGGCTTGTGTGCCCATATACCTGGCATGTGTTGGTACATTACGTGGTGTACTGTGACACCCACACCTACGGCAGATATCATACACATATGCAAGACTGACTTACCAGGCAGCTCCAGGCTCGTTGGTTGGGAGACACCCACCTCCACGATGGCAGCTAGTGTTTCTGCATGATGTTCCCTGGGTGTCCCCAGACTGGCCAGGAGCTCCTCCGTGTGTGTGAGTGGGGGCTGGGTTGGTGGCCCACCACCTGTTCCACCTTGTTCTCTGGCGATTGCGGCGGCACGCTGTTTTGCGTGCCGTATTAGGTCCGTGCAGTGTCGGCGTATCTGCTGGTAGGTGCGGTTGTTGCCACCCACGTCGTTCACCCTCCTGCGCATATCCTGCCACAGGTCATCCCGCTGCTGCGCTTGCTGTGGAACATGGCTGAATAGCAGGTCATAGTTGTCATGGAGCAACGGTATGATTACGTCATCCTCCTGGCGGCTGAAGGCTGGCAGCCGTGAACGTGGCATTATCTGTAAGACATAATGATGGTGACAGGTCACATTTACACTGATGTACTGGCATACCGCTGGACATACATTGCTATGACATGTACGACATCTGCACAGTAATCTCTGCGATGCATCATGGCACTGACACAGCTGACGTGTTGCTGTCACACCGTTAGGCAGCGGGTATCATATCATATCTGTGTGTCAACTCATCACACTGTACACACACCATGTTGATGGTAACCTGCTGTGGACATGTGTACCTGCCTGCACCTGTGTTCATACCAGTTGGCACGTGTCCCGATGTGCGCACAGTTCTACTGTTCACCTGGATGCTGTGTATATGTCGCTAGGCATCACAGACGCAGCCATTATGGACGTCAGCGGTGGCACTGCACACATACACGTGGACACCTGTACATGCATGTGTTGTGCCATGTACATCTACACAGCACTGTACAGGTGTTGGACAACCTGCCACGGCTCGCCTGTATTGCACATGTGATACACATGGGACATTGTGTAATCATATGACATTAGCAGGGATGGTCATACATAGCATGTGCGCGCGCACGTTGTACACGCCAACACACAGCACCTGTGACACCACAAGGTGCATCAGTGCCACATTACTGCTCTGGACAGTTGATAGTGCAAGTGCCATTTGGCCATCGCACCATGTATGACTGTGATGGCACGTGCAGCCTTGCTGGACAGGGCTGCATGGTATGGCAGGGTATGTCACATACATGGCACAGGGATGTGTCCCACCTGGGGATACTGGTATTGGGAGGGTGGCTGTCCATTCCATATGTCATTGCTATGTGTATATGGACATTACGCATGTCTATCATCATGGTGTGGACAATGGCCTTCTGCAAGGTAGGCAGCATGCTGCTTGGTGGGGTGTGTATGGTGCATGCTGGTATCGCACATCCATGCATACACATTACCCCTGACAGGTGCTATGTGCTGTGATATTGTTCAACACAGTGCTGTATGTGCCCGCACAATGATATCCCGTGCACATGGATGGTACCCTGGCCTGACATGGGTACCACATATGTCTACATCCAGTGCCTGCTGCCACCGCCATGTCGGCGGGTGCACCACACAGCACCATCCCTCCCACAGGGACCGTGGTGTTGGGCACAGCATAGGTATCCATTTATGGGGACAGGGATGTTCACATAGCGGGGCACTGATTGTATCATCCATCGGACCATACACATATGACGCACACCTCACACACCCAGCCCATTCAGTATGTTGTTCGCAACACTGACACAGCTATACTGCTAGGCCAGGGACATTCCCAGCCGTACATACACAGATGCATGAACATCTGTCTGTGGCATGGGCTACAATGACGGTGGGGTTCAACACATACCGTGTTTGACTGTGGCTGGCGCAGATGTTCTGTGCACGTGTCTACACGGTAACCCTGTTCTACTGTAGCCAGCGGTGATGTGCTGTGCACATGTCAATGCTGCACATTGTGTTGGTGTCTGTCTGTCAACAGGCCAGTGGTGGAACACGCAAGGGTATTAGTGATCAAATATGCATGCCACCCTGTACAGCTGTACTGCTAACATCTCAGGTGCTAATGTGTCATGGACATGCACACCTTACCCGGACAGGTGGTAGTGGGTTGCCACCCGTACCCATCACCTCTTGTGGGTTGCTATTATCCAACACCCTATTTGTATTGTATGTTCAGGCTATGCACCTGTGTGGGACATGTGGGCATGCAATGCGCTACTGCGTACCTTTGCACCCATTGCACAACATGTCACACAGGTACACTGGCAGCCATACACTTCACAGCTTGATGACGGTACAACAGGTGTTGTACACATGTAACACATATCCTGTGGGACATGGTCATATGTACAGGCATGTCCGACAGTCACGTACCACTGCTACCCCTATATGATGGATATGCAGTACATGTGGCGGTACAGCAACTGTCACATGTACTCGTGCAATGCCCCCTACCAACATGGAGCGGTACTGCCTGTGGGGGATGTGCGTCTGCATCCATGCTGTGCCCATAGCTGACAGTTGTACATCGATACGTGCAACATACCTCATTTGGTGTTCTCACGGGTGCATGTTCAACATGGCTCCACATTGTTTGTGTCTGTCACACAGTCATTGTTGTACATGGTTTACATGCCAGCCATGGCTTACTATATGTGATTCCATGTACTTCATTGGGATACCATCATTATACATTAGAACGGCGTATTCCAGCCATCACATAGCCTTCCTAGATGACACTGTTAGCCAGCCAGTAGTAGGTGTTCCGCCATCTGCACATTAGTCACACAGTACGAGGGCGGCTGATACCCATTCTGGGGACAGGGTGCTGACAGCTGTGGATGGGTGTGATGCTGTCGACAACCATAACTGCACCTGATGGTCACATCTGGATGGGTAACATTCACAACACACACCTACCTTCACGTAGTAACACATCATCTACAACAATGGACATTCCTGCCAGAACAATGTGTGCAGTATGTCTGTATGACCACTGTAGGCACCACTGGTGGCCCCCAGCATGGCAGCCAACAGCACCGGTGTATATCCCGCGGAACCATGGGTTACACCATTCACAACACACCTGTCTCGGATGACCCTGTTGTGGATCACAGTGCAGTTCCACACATCATGTTACACTAGGCATCATGCACTGATATGTTGCGGACGTGTGAACAGCTGTGCAACTCAACATATGCACACATGACACATCACCTGGTACAATATATCTCTCATACAACGTGTTATTGTGACCGCCCTGTGATGGCATTACACAGGCTACGTGTACTGGGACATGTGATGGCTCACCGGTGTCATCCCCTCTGGGTGTGTGTCTAGCCAAGTGTACAGTAGGCAGTGGTCTGAACACAGGGACACTGTACATTGACCTACTGTGTCACTGCAACTGTTGCCTATGCTCATACTGTAATTATACAGGCATGTGGTATCTGACCGCTATGACAGTCCTGGTCGACCACACTGCTGTGGCACACATGACCTGCAGCCATCTGCCTGGGGTGTGGAGCACACATGTACATCTTCACATGCTATACTGCCTCTGTGGCGGTGTCACATAACTGTCTCCGGCAGGGCTGTAACAGGCAGGCACGGCATGGGGTCATGTGGGACAATGCTTGCATCTTCCACTGTGCTGCACACAAGCAAGGCACACACACTATTGCACCACTCACATTTATCTGCAGTGACTGGGACCTGCCTCCATGCTCTGCGCAGCACGCCTGCGAGTACGGATTGTACACGGATCGCACCTCCCAGGCACATACCTGGACTGCAACACCCACAGGTGGGAGATCCCACATCACACAGTGTTTTGCACACATCCTGGATAGTTGCCGAACACAATGCATCATAGGTGCTCAATGTGCAGATACCCGTGTTTGTGACCGCTAGACACATTGTAACACGCAACAGAGTTGACATTGTACACCGCAGGTTACATGCTGTCTGTGTTGTTATACTGTACATTGGGCCTCAGACAGCTGATACTGCCATGTGCTGACAGCAACCCACACTTCCCTAGAATAGACACCCATGTACCTACACATGCTTGAGGCGTGCACTCCACCCAGCTGGCTGACACATTACACAACACATACCATACCTACACTACCCTCAGCATGCACAATACCTCCATGTGTCTGGTGTGTTGCACCTGGGGTTATCCCCCCTTTGGTGGATGAACACATATGCTTCACGGCCCTGCTAGCCACACCCTGGAAACACACCCATCGCAGCATACACGGAACATGTGTACTACAGCCAGTACTACTGACGTCTGCTGACAGCAGTTGTTAATGGCATGACACCCCGGCAGATGGACAGTGTACATACATATGCTGACACATACCACAGTGCGCTTCTGTAGCATGTACATGATGGTAGGGACCATGCTATTCCACACAGAGACATGGCGGTACTGACCTTTTCACAGACGCCACGGTGGTGGTCATGTTCCATGCACATCTGATGTACGAGCACATGTGCAGGCTGTTGCACGGTGGTGTATATTCACATGTGTGGGGTGCATCACTTGTCAGCCATGGTGGGTCCTCGAGGTCCATCACATGCTCCAAGGCTAGCTACCTAAACATGACTGCCGCACATTGCAGTGTGGGGCCTCAGGCAGTGTGGTGGTATGTCTGTGTTGTTTGGCTACATCCACATTCAATGTCACATACAATAGTCACCCAGGCATTGCAGACCGAGATAATGTTGGCAACGTGCCAGGCGATGGTGTACTTACCAACAATACACACTCTCACTCACTACAGGGTCGCAATCCATACATGGACATCGTAGTGTCCCTGTGGACACATACATGGTACTGACATGCACACGTTATGTCCTGGGACACTGGCCCGATGTCACCTTCCGATGTCCCTAGCTGTTATGTCCCACCAACCTGTTTGGTATGTGTCTCCGCACCAGCCCACTATATTCACTGCTAGCCTGTTGTCGGACATTGTGTACCTTGACCGCCGCGCAGCCGCATCTCTCGCACTACCCATGGGTGGCACTGCGTTGCACGTGTGGGACTGCAGTCATACACCCATGACTGGACCGTTCTGAATGGCACTGGGGCACATCCTCACGAACATGCTTCACACACACATTGATGGCCTCCATGCCTTTCCTGGCACCCTTGTTGGGCTTGTGTGTGCCACAGCATGCCACATACACATGCTGGCCACCTGTCGTACCATTGCATGGGCGGTTGGGGTGGTACAGAGGCCAACACATCAGACGTTGTCCTCACATTGCCCTTCAGCACCATTCCACGTTCTGGTATTGGCAACGTACACATCCACCTGCACATCATACCCTGTGTCTCAGGATGTTAGGCTATATGACTCATGGACAGGACACACAGTGGTGCAAGCATATCATAGTACCTACTACATGTCAGGTACATATGGCATTACACAGTCCTCAGTCATGGGGCCCCTCATGTTCACTATTTGCTTACATACACAACATGCTGTCACAGAGTACTGTCCATGCCTAGATATCCCACACCTACATACCTGGCGCCATTATTGCTCCACCAGCTCATACCGATACCGACCATATGGGTGTCAGTGTGGCGGATACATCATGTGGGTGTCATGGCATCAGGATGCATGACACATGGTGCATGCACATCACCTTTGCATAGCAACATTCACCCACTGACTATCACATGGATACTGGCCCCGTACATACATATCACATTGTACATGGTTGCTGTACACACATATGCCCCACACGGTCCTGTGGTTACCGTATTCCACTGTGGCATGGATACACTTCTGCAGGGCCACACCTATCTGTACTGTGTGTGATGCTGGTACATAGGTAGCCATTGTACCTGTGGCATACACACATCTACACACAGTCAAGGGTACAATACCACATTTATGGTGTACCTTCCACAACGGCTACAACTTTACATGGCACAGCATTGTCATGCCACGATGTGTACCAGGCTCGGACGGTTTACATATGCGGCTGACAGATGGAAAACACATCTGTACACATCTGCATACCACATATGCAGGGGTGTCTTCTGCTCTGACACGGACCATGTCCTCCACATTACTGATGCATATACTCCTCATACATGACAATTGCGGTGGGCAGTGTGAACGGACTGCTCATGGATATGTGCACACATGCCACACTGCATGGGCTGGGCTTCTGTGTTACTTCCGCAGACACAACACACACCATGCTGTGGAACATAGGTCCTGTGCACATCCCACAGGGACACACAGTGGCACTGTTCATGTGATACCTCCCTTGCTGTTTGAGTGACACGTAGTCATGGTACCACCACAGCAGTGGTACTGTGTAGACATGCAGTTGACACCCACCTCTGCTGTTCACAGGACACTACCATGGGGAGGTGACACTACTGTGTACACTGCACATGTGTTTACACATGGACCTGCCAGACTTCATTGTTGCCCACGGTGCACCTGCTACAGATCCTTTGGGCATGGTTACTTGGTGTACCTTCCATTTCGGATGGCTATGATGCTACTACTCTGTCCCATACCTACAGGCCATATGTATCCTGTTATTGTACATACCAATAGGCAATACCTCCGTTATGCATGATATGCCTGTGATACTGTGTATAATGTCTGTCATATCCACCCTGACAGCTTTACATTACACATAGTTGACATAGTATCCCCTACTGCAAGGCATACGTGCACGTCGGCCGCACATTATGTATGACATCGACGGTATATGCCCATACACATGTGTGCTGTGACAGTATACATACATGTCCTATCCCCTGCTATGGCACTTCCTTGTTGGACATCCACTGCCAGCATCGGCGTGTGGTCTGGCATTGTTCTCTCTAATGCCCCCCTGTGGCAGCCCTTGTGGTGTCTCGGCTGTGTACATGATGTCCCACTGCTGTGCACACGGTGTCCACAGTCGTTGGTATGCTCAGCAGGATAGCACTACATAACCACCTTTCACCACTCTCTGCATTATGGACAAGTGTCATTACTTACAAACACCATTCCCATACAGTACAGCTTCATCATACACATCATGCGTTACACACCCGTACATATCGTGTGTTCTACATACCTTGTCGGTGTTTCGTTCCGTGTATCGGTTTTCCTTTTTATTTCTCTTTCGGTTGTACACTGCTGGTTCGGTATGAGCATACGGTTTGAATATCCTGGGAGTCATCCTTATATCCGTCGATACCTGCAACATGTGGGTTCATCCCACCAATTGCTGTTCCTCAGTGAGTAATTGTGTGCATATCACCTGTGCATCTACTCCATTCGGACATTACGCATCGTAACTGGGGTATGGTTGGATTCCTCACCTGGGCGTTGGCTATTTGCCCTACCTTCGTGGAGATGGTCTGTATTGTGTTATGTTATGTGTAACTGCAGCCGCTATGTGTGGCGACAGGTACATTTCGCAGTGGTGTTAGCCGTGGATTGTGTGTGTTGGGTATAGTATTTGGTTCAACATGTGGGTGTCCCTGTCCTGACGACGTCTGTTGATGGCGTTTTGCATTCGGATGTGTAACATGGCTGTTGTATTCCTTTAAACAATGCATGCAAGTATGCATCCACCTTTGATTGTGTTTCCCACGTGAGATGTTGCAGTTATGCAGATGTCATTGACTGCCTGTATGTTTGTGCTGCTATTATGGTTTGTATCCCTTTAATATGTACGATGGGGGATATCGGAGGTTGTAGGTGACGGATACGGGTTGTGGGCCTTGCATCTCTACATACACGGTATGGTTGTCTGTGTGCTCCATCCCTGCCTGGAGAGTTGACAGTTAATTGTCTGTTGGTATTGGAGTGTAGGTTGTGTTGTTGTCATGTGGTGTTGGTATCGCCTGCGTGTGTGCTTCATGCATGTATTCCTCCGTCACATCTGTGGTATATCAGTGGTTGTTTGTACGTGACGACTATCCCTTGTCATTCTGTCTCAGATATTTACAGTCATTGTGGTCCTGTTCTTGGGATGGCCTGTTTGCCAGTGGTTGCCACCTATTCAGGTGGGGATTGCTTGTTTGACACTTGTAGAACACACAGCGGTGTTTACGGGCCGATACGTGGACACGGTCAGTACTGGGGTAGCACATACGTATTCCGCGGTACATACCTATTGCTGTGTGACTTTGCCAATGTATCGTTTTGCAATTAGCATATCGGTGTCATACATATGGGCATGAGTAGTACATACGTCCTTTCCATTTCCTGTGGGGTGTATTCCTGTGCTACAATCTGGGACATTGTCACTTTGTATCGTTCTACGTCGCCACACGCCTAGCCAGGGTGGGGCTCTCACTACTACTTTGGGATTACTGGTGTACATATGCCTGTGGCTAGTGTACCGTATGCCTACACATATTATTCCACTCTGCCTCTAACATGGCACCAACATATACGTATTACGGAGACACACACATTACACTCGCACAGCAACACACACGGCACCCTCACCGCACACATACACATACTACGGCACTCACGGGGATGGTTGCATACAGTACCTGCGTGGGCCATGACACCGGCGGCGGTGTCTACCTCCCCCCTCATATCATCATACTATTACCCGCGCATGTACTGTTACAGTACTGTGGTCTGGCGTTCATTCCAACTCGCGGTTATGCATTTCAGTATGTTGCCCGTTCCATGGTTGGCAGTATCCTCTTCTGTTAAACCTCCCGGATGCTCAGGTTGTCGTTTCACTATGTACACTATGTACAGATATCGCGTGTTACATCTCAGTCACCTTACATCCCTCTGATTCCCTGTCTTAACTGTAGTACTTATATGTATATGTGTACATATATTTCTATATATGTAATTATATCTATCTACATATATGTATATGCACATATATATATGTTTATATGTATACACCTTGCGGCGAACGTGGCAGCATACAGCAACGCCGTCTGCTGTGGGACCCGTGTACTGTTCAGGTGTTGGTGTTCCATGCTCCACTGGCTGTTGGGTGTACAGTGTTTGGGGGCTGCCTATGTTGGAGTCACACATGGGGCCACCCATACGGTACACTTTACGGGTGGTCATGTTTGTGTGCCGTCCATTTCACTGTATGTGCAGGTAGGGAGGTGTCAGTCCATGGGGCCTACACTGTCAGAGTATGTGCTATACGTTCCCTCTTTGCCAGGGCATAGGCATATTGGGTACGCCTCCGTCTGCCTACTGGGGCTGGCACAGTGTGTTCATGGTCCTGAACCCTCTGTGCCTGGACTGGCCTTGGCAGTTGTGGTGGGCTTAGTGGCCCTTCACCATTATGTCCCTGCAGCAGCTGCTTCCGCAGGATCATATTATGTAGCATGGCACATACTATGAATATGTGGGCACATGTGCCTGGAGAGTACTGCAGGCCTCCACCAGAAGTATCCAAGCACCGGAACCGTGATTTCAGCATCCCAAACACACACTCTATGATTATTCTGGTTTGTGCGTGTGCCTCATTATGGCATTCTTGCACAGCTCCACTATTTGCTGTAACGTGTCCCTATCCACCCTGTAATGCTCTACTATCTCCAGGTCTTGTAGCCCCTGGTAGGTTACCCTTGGTCTGAACACTCTCCTTCTCCTCTGAGGCCTACGGTAGTTGTCAGCACCCTCCTCCACAGCACCGTCTGTCTCTAACACATGCTGATGGATCACGGCCACGGCAGCACCCAACATGTACATTGTAAAAGTTCCCCATGTGCTTACACCTATGGTGCGGCATTTAGGAATACACGGCTGTGTGTTGTGTGCATTCACACTTTATACTATTGCGCTGTACACCCGGTGATGTCATAGGGTGTGTCTGTACGGCCGTATCTGGGGATTATCTTCCGTGTTTTACCGTTGGCACTGCAACGCTGTTGCCTTTGGTGTTGCATTACTCTTGCCTGCAATGGATTACCTTTCGACCTTCCCTTACTATTTCTGCATGTTGCACATACTATTTCCTGGCATGCATCCTGCTGAGCCCTGTCATGTGTGGTTTCTGGGACATGGCATATCGTGCGTTTTGTGTGCCGCCGCCATTGTGCTGCCTGTCTGCTTGGCTCTGCTGTGTCAGGTCTTCACTCTTTGCAATCTGCTACCTCCCCTACTTTCTGTGCATTCATATGCCTCCCCTATCCCGTTTTGCAGGTTTCTGCATGCAGAGTTGTCAGCTGCCGCCGATTGGCCTTTGTGGGTTGATTAGTGTTGATTGCTCATTATTACTCCAATTACACTTCTTCCGCATTTCCTCATATTCTCAACATCACCTTCCTGTTTCCGATGTTATTTGCGGGGTGAGTATCACATGACTGGATTAAGGGAACGTAGTCATCCTCGTGCACATGCACCTCTGCGCGCATTGTGTGCTCCCAGCTCAACTATTTCCCCACACGCCTGTCCTGCAGCTGTGATGTGCAATGTACAGCCCAGGTTTGCTGAGCTCCAATGTGCTTCCTCCTACAGTGGCACACCCCTCTGCAGGTGACATGTATTCCCTCTGAGCCACTCCTCGGTGTATTACTGCTGCACCGTTTGGTACAGCCTTATGCTGTCGGGGGTTTTGCGATTCAGTATTATCTGCCTCATTTGCATGGCATTGACTACTAATTCATAGTTACCACGCCGAACACTGCCACATGTCCTTGGCAACCCTTGCACCATGGTTGTGGCTTTCCATGCATACCATGGTGTATTATGGCTGTGAAGCTGATGTGTATTACGCTGCTGTTTTATAACATTGTCATATTATTTCATTGTTTTGCACCTTCCGCAAACATGGCCTGGAGTTCTGCTGTGAGTTTCTGTGGACATACCATTTATGTTATTATTTACATGTTGTGCATGTTTTCTTTTGACATTCTCTGTGTATTTCGCCATTGGCATATGGTAACAGTTTGATACCTGAGGCTGACAGCCTTCCGTTACTCCTATGTTATGTTTGGGAAAATGTAAACCGTTTTTTTTGGTTTACATTGCCGTGGTCTTATGCTACGCCTGCGCCACTTCATGGATCGCTATATGCCTTCATTTGCATGGTGCAACACCGCACATGGGGTGTTTAGCATACCTATGTTGGGGGCGGCGCAGATCCGGTGCACGCTGGTAGTGCACGTGGAATTGGATCGTACCTGAATCACTCCGCGGCCATATTTGGCATTGTAACGCCTATGCTATGCGTGCGCCTGGCGCAAGGTTCATGAATCCCAGGGATTGTCTATATTGGTAGTAACTTCCACATGCCCAAATCCCTTCAAATTATCCAGCTGCTATAACTGGCACATGGCTATTCATCTTGGTCTTTCCTTATTATTTATTATTAGTTTTACTCCTTACTTGAAGCATTTCCTTCGGGCTGTTACCTCTGTTGAGGACAAAATCAGGCCTAGGATAAATCTTCTGGAGTCTGCTTTGATTGGACTATGCCACCATCTCATTTGTAGATATTTTTTTAAAACTTAAGTATATGTTATCATTCTCATAATTGTTATAGTCCCTCTCAAATGTTTCAAATGTTTTCAGTTTGCATTTTATAACATACCACTTTATATTAGGTTCTATAGAATTAAGACGTCTTTAGTTTCAAAATTAGCAGGAGAGTAGGCCAGTTTAAGTAGAAGCCCCTTTCTTTATTTTAAATTCTTCTAAAGTGTAGTGCTCTCTGAGCACATTAAGTTGTGTAAGATCTATAAATTAATTTAGAACCTCCAATTTCCCTGAAAAAGTTAAAGGAAACGTATCTGCAGATAGCAGCACTTATACCCACAATTCCCTGAGTATGGTTTCTGTTTTAGCATTCTCTGAAAAAAATAGTGTTTCTCATTGGAGTGTTTTTCACTTTTATCAGATTATTCTGTAAAACCTTAAACCTATCTTTAATACTTACCATATTCACAGTATTTGTTTCCTGCTGCAAATAAATATTTAGGTTAACAGGAAACTCAAACAAATTTTGTAAGCTTAAGCCGCATTAGTGCATGGTGTCCTCATTCTGGCTATCTTATTGTTGATAGTATTGTGTAGATGCCCAGGAAGCTCCTTCACAGTGTATCCTGTAGAGTGAAGCCTGAGGTCATGGAAATATAACTACATTTGACTCTTGCTGTAGGAATACAGTCTTTTCAGGCTTGTTGGCTGTTGGTGAAGCACCCTCCAAGAGGAAAAAACGCTGAGAGAAGAAGGGAGCCACTTTTGAGATTTTAAGTATTTTTTCTCTGTTTATTTGCTAAGTTTTTCTGCATAGCTGCCTAGCTTGAGCATTTGCTGGCTTCTTAAACTTGATTTCTGTATTAGTAGCTGTATTTAGATCACAACCAAAAGCTGTTTGCTGAATTTCCTGTTTGCACTTAATTTTAAATCGTTTTTTTCTTAAAACTTGCATATTTTCTGTCCTTGACCTAGCACTCTTGTGTGGGGTCATTTACTGCACTGTTATAACTTGGTATTACTTGTGAACCTCTGCTATCTCTGAAAAAAACAAAAACAAAAAAAAAATCTTGCTTTTTTCCCACTTTTCTGAGAGTTAAAAAAGTTCAGTTACATACACTTCACAGCTTGATGACAGTACAACAGGTGTTGTACACACGTAACACATATCCTGTGGGACATGGTCATATGTACAGGTATGTCCAACAGTCACGTACCACTGCTACCCCTATATGATGGATATGCAGTACATGTGGCGGTACAGCAACTGTCACATGTACTCATGCAATGCCCCCCTACCAACATGGAGCGGTACTGCCTGTGGGGGATGTGCGTCTGCATCCATGCTGTGCCCATAGCTGACAGTTGTACATCGATACGTGCAACATACCTCATTTGGTGTTCTCACGGGTGCATGTTCAACATGGCCCCACATTGTTTGTGTCTGTCACACAGTCATTGTTGTACATGGTTTACATGCCAGCCATGGCTTACTATATGTGATTCCATGTACTTCATTGGGATACCATCATTATACATTAGAACGGGCGATTCCAGCCATCACATAGCCTTCCTAGATGACACTGTTAGCCAGCCAGTAGTAGGTGTTCCGCCATCTGCACATTAGTCACACAGTACGAGGGCGGCTGATACCCATTCTGGGGACAGGGTGCTGACAGCTGTGGATGGGTGTGATGCTGTCGACAACCATAACTGCACCTGATGGTCACATCTGGATGGGTAACATTCACAACACACACCTACCTTCATGTAGTAACACATCATCTACAACAATGGACATTCCTGCCAGAACAATGTGTGCAGTATGTCTGTATGACCACTGTAGGCACCACTGGTGGCCCCCAGCATGGCAGCCAACAGCACTGGTGTATATCCCGCGGAACCATGGGTTACACCATTCACAACACACCTGTCTCGGATGACCCTGTTGTAGATCACAGTGCAGTTCCACACACCATGTTACACTAGGCATCATGCACTGATATGTTGCGGACGTGTGAACAGCTGTGCAACTCAGCATATGCACACATGACACATCACCTGGTACAATATATCTTTCATACAATGTGTTATTGTGACCGCACTGTGATGGCATTACACAGGCTACGTGTACTGGGACATGTGATGGCTCACCGGTGTCATCCCCTCTGGGTGTATGTCAAGCCAAGTGTACAGTAGGCAGTGGTCTGAACACAGGGACACTGTACATTGACCTACTGTGTCACTGCAACTGTTGCCTATGCTCATACTGTAATTATACAGGCATGTGGTATCTGACTGCTATGACAGTCCTGGTCGACCACACTGCTGTGGCATACATGACCTGCAGCCATCTGCCTGGGGTGTGGAGCACACATGTACATCTTCACATGCTATACTGCCTCTGTGGCGGTGTCACATAACTGTCTCCAGCAGGGCTGTAACAGGCAGGCACGGCATGGGGTCATGTGGGACAATGCTTGCATCTTCCACTGTGCTGCACACAAGCAAGGCACACACACTATTGCACCACTCACATTTATCTGCAGTGACTGGGACCTGCCTCCATGCTCTGCGCAGCACACCTGTACTGCAACACCCACAGGTGAGGGGATCCCACATCACACAGTGTTTTGCACACATCCTGGATAGTTGCCGAACACAATGCATCATAGGTTCTCAATGTGCAGATACCCGTGTTTGTGACTGCTAGACTCATTGTAACACGCAACAGAGTTGACATTGTACACCGCAGGTTACATGCTGTCTGTGTTGTTATACTGTACATTGGGCCTCAGACAGCTGATACTGCCATGTGCTGATAGCAACCCACACTTCCCTAGAATAGACACCCATGTACCTAAACATGCTTGAGGCGTGCACTCCACCCAGCTGGCTGACACATTACACAACACATACCATACCTACACTACCCTCAACATGCACAATACCTCCATGTGTCTGGTGTGTTGCACCTGGGGTTATCCCCCTTTGGTGGATGACCACATATGCTTCATGGCCCTGCTAGCCACACCCTGGAAACACACCCATCGCAGCATACACGGAACATGTGTACTACAGCCAGTACTACTGACGTCTGCTGACAGCAGTTGTTAATGGCATGACACCCCGGCAGATGGACAGTGTACATACATATGCTGACACATACCACAGTGCGCTTCTGTAGCATGTACACGATGGTAGGGACCATGCTATTCCACACAGAGACATGGCGGTACTGACCTTTTCACAGACGCCACGGTGGTGGTCATGTTCCATGCACATCTGATGTACGAGCACATGTGCAGGCTGTTGCACTGTGGTGTATATTCACATGTGTGGGGTGCATCACTTGTCAGCCATGGTGGGTCCTCGAGGTCCATCACATGCTCCAAGGCTAGCTACCTAAACATGACTGTCACACAATGCAGTGTGGGGCCTCAGGCAGTGTGGTGGTATGTCTGTGTTGTTTGGCTACATCCACATTTAATGTCACATACAATAGTCACCCAGGCATTGCAGACCGAGATAATGTTGGCAACGTGCCAGGCGATGGTGTACTTACAAACAATACACACTCTCACTCACTACAGGGTCGCAATCCATACATGGACATCGTAGTGTCCCTGTGGACACATACATGGTACTGACATGCACACATTATGTCCTGGGACACTGGCCCAATGTCACCTTCCGATGTCCCTAGCTGTTATGTCCCACCAACCTGTTTGGTGTGTGTCTCCGCACCAGCCCACTATATTCACTGCTAGCCTGTAGTCGGACATTGTGTACCTTGACCACCGCGCAGCCGCATCTCTCGCACTACCCATGGGTGGCACTGCATTGCACATGTGGGACTGCAGTCATACACCCATGACTGGACCGTTCTGAATGGCACAGGGGCACATCCTCATGAACATGCTTCACGCACACATTGATGGCCTCCATGCCTTTCCTGGCACCCTTGTTGGGCTTGTGTGTGCCACAGCATGCCACATACACATGCTGGCCACCTGTCGTACCATTGCATGGGTGGTTGGGGTGGTACAGAGGCCAACACATCAGACGTTGTCCTCACATTGCCCTTCAGCACCATTCCACGTTCTGGTATTGGCAACGTACACATCCACCTGCACATCATACCCTGTGTCTCAGGATGTTAGGCTATGCGACTCATGGACAGGACACACAGTGGTGCAAGCATATCATAGTACCTACTACATGTCAGGTACATATGGCATTACACAGTCCTCAGTCATGGGGCCCCTCATGTTCACTATTTGCTTACATACACAACATGCTGTCACAGAGTACTGTCCATGCCTAGATATCCCACACCTACATACCTGGCACCATTATTGCTCCACCAGCTCATACTGATACCGACCATACGGGTGTCAGTGTGGCAGATACATCATGTGGGTGTCATGGCATCAGGATGCATGACACATGGTGCATGCACATCACCTTTGCATAGCAACATTCACCCACTGACTATCACATGGATACTGGCCCCGTACTTACATATCACATTTTACATGGTTGCTGTACACACATATGCCCCACACAGTCCTGTGGTTACCGTATTCCACTGTGGCATGGATACACTTTTGCAGGGCCACACCTATCTGTACTGTGTGTGATGCTGGTACATAGGTAGCCATTGTACCTGTGGCATACACACATCTACACACAGTCAAGGGTACAATACCACATTTATGGTGTACCTTCCACAACGGCTACAACTTTACATGGCACAGCATTGTCATGCCACGATGTGTACTAGGCTCGGATGGTTTACATATGCGGCTGACAGACGGAAAACACATCTGTACACATCTGCATACCACATACGCAGGGGGGTCTTCTGCTCTGACACGGACCATGTCCTCCGCATTACTGATGCATATACTCCTCATACATGACAATTGCGGTGGGCAGTGTGAACGGACTGCTCATGGATATGTGCACACATGCCACACTGCATGGGCTGGGCTTCTGTGTTACTTCCGCAGACACAACACACACCATGCTGTGGAACATTGGTCCTGTGCACATCCCACAGGGACACACAGTGGCACTGTTCATGTGATACCTCCTTTGCTGTTTGAGTGACACGTAGTCATGGTAACACCACAGCAGCGGTACTGTGTAGACATGCAGTTGACACCCACCTCTGCTGTTCACAGGACACTACCATGGGGAGGTGACACTACTGTGTACACTGCACATGTGTTTACACATGGACCTGCCGGACTTAATTGTTGTTCACAGTGCACCTGCTACAGATCCTTTGGGCATGGTTACTTGGTGTACCTTCCATTTCAGATGGCTATGATGCTACTACTCTGTCCCATACCTACAGGCCATATGTATCCTGTTATTGTACATACCAATAGGCAATACCTCCGTTATGCATGATATGCCTGTGATACTGTGTATAATGTCTGTCATATTCACCCTGACAGCTTTACATTACACATAGTTGACATAGTATCCCCTACTGCAAGGCATATGTGCACGTCGGCCGCACATTACGTATGACATTGATGGTATATGCCCATACACATGTGTGCTGTGACAGTATACATACATGTCCTATCCCCTGCTATGGCACTTCCTTGTTGGACATCCACTGCCAGCATCGGCGTGTGGTCTGGCATTGTTCTCTCTAATGCCCCCCTGTGGCAGCCCTTGTGCTGTCTCGGCTGTGTACATGATGTCCCACTACTGTGCACACGGTGTCCACAGTTGTTGGTATGCTCAGCAGGATAGCACTACATAACCACCTTTCACCACTCTCTGCATTATGGACAAGTGTCATTACTTATAAACACCATTCCCATACAGTACAGCTTCGTCATACACATCATGCGTTACACACCCGTACATATCGTGTGTTCTACATACCTTGTCGGTGTTTCGTTCCGCGTTTCGTTCCGTGTATCAGTTTTCCTTTTTATTTCTCTTTCGGTTGTACACTGCTGGTTCAGTATGAGCATACGGTTTGAATATCCTGGGAGTCATCCTTATATCCGTCGATACCTGCAACATGTGGGTTCATCCCACCAATTGCTGTTCCTCAGTGAGTAATTGTGTGCATATCACCTGCGCATCTACTCCATTCGGACATTACGCGTCGTAACTGGGGTATGGTTGGATTCCTCACCTGGGCGTTGGCTATTTGCCCTACCTTCGTGGAGATGGTCTGTATTGTGTTATGTTATGTGTAACTGCAGCCGCTATGTGTGGCGACAGGTACATTTCACAGTGGTGTTAGCCGTGGATTGTGTGTGTTGGGTATAGTATTTGGTTCGACATGTGGATGTCCCTGTCCTGACGACGTCTGTTGATGGCGTTTTGCATTCGGATGTGTAACATGGCTGTTGTATTCCTTTAAACAACGCATGCAAGTATGCATCCGCCTTTGATTGTGTTTCCCACGTGAGATGTTGCAGTTATGCAGATGTCATTGACTGCCTATATGTTTGTGCTGCTATTACGGTTTGTATCCCTTTAATATGTACGATGGGGGATATCGGAGGTTGTAGGTGACGGATACGGGTTGTGGGCCTTGCATCTCTACATACACGGTATGGTTGTTTGTGTGCTCCATCCCTGCCTGGAGAGTTGACAGTTAATTGTCTGTTGGTATGGGAGTGCAGGTTGTGTTGTTGTCATGTGGTGTTGGTATCGCCTGCATGTGTGCTTCATGCATGTATTCCTCCGTCACATCTGTGGTATATCAGTGGTTGTTTGTACGTGACGACTATCCCTTGTCATTCTATCCCAGATATTTACAGTCATTGTGGTCCTGTTCTTGGGATGGCCTGTTTGCCAGTGGTTGCCACCTATTCAGGTGGGGATTGCTTGTTTGACACTTGTAGAACACACAGCGGTGTTTACAGGCCGATACGTGGCCGCGGTCAGTACTGGGGTAGCACATACGTATTCCGCGGTACATACCTATTGCTGTGTGACTTTGCCGATGTATCATTTTGCAATTAGCATATCGGTGTCATACATATGGGCATGAGTAGTACATACGTCCTTTCCATTTCCTGTGGGGTGTATTCCTGTGCTACAATCTGGGACATTGTCACTTTGTATCGTTCTACGTCGCCACATGCCTAGCCAGGGTGGGGCTCTCACTACTACTTTGGGATTACTGGTGTACATATGCCTGTGGCTAGTGTACCGTATGCCTACACATATTATTCCACTCTGCCTCTAACATGGCACCAACATATACATATTACGGAGACACACACATTACACTCGCACAGCAACACACACCGCACCCTCACCGCACACATACACATACTACGGCACTCACGGGGATAGTTGCACACAGTACATGCGTGGGCCACAACACCGGCGGCGGTGTCTACCTCCCCCCTCATATCATCATACTATTACCCGCGCATGTACTGTTACAGTACTGTGGTCTGGCGATCATTCCGACTCGCGGTTATGCATTTCGGTATGTTTCCCATTCCATGGTTGGCGGTATCCTCTTCTGTTAAACCTCCCGGATGCTAAGGTTGTCGTTTCACTATGTATACTATGTACAGATATCGCGTGTTACATCTCAGTCACCTTACATCCCTCTGATTCCCTGTCTTAACTGTAGTACTTATATGTATATGTGTACATATATTTCTATATATGTAATTATATCTATCTACATATATGTATATGCACATATATATATGTTTATATGTATACACCTTGCGGCGAACGTGGCAGCATACAGCAACGCTGTCTGCTGTGGGACCCGTGTACTGTTCAGGTGTTGGCGTTCCATGCTCCACTGGATGTTGGGTGCACAGTGTTTGGGGGCTGCCTATGTTGGAGTCACACATGGGGCCACCCATACGGTACACTTTATGGGTGGTCATGTTTGTGTGCCATCCATTTCACTGTGTGTGCAGGTAGGGAGGTGTCAGTCCATGGGGCCTACGCTGTCAGAGTATGTGCTATACGTTCCCTCTTTGCCAGGGCATAGGCATATTGGGTACGCCTCCGTCTGCCTACTGGGGTTGGCACAGTGTGTTCATGGTCCTGAACCCTCTGTGCCTGGACTGGCCTTGGCAGCTGTGGTGGGCTTAGTGGCCCTTCACCATTATGTCCCTGCAGCAGCTGCTTCCGCAGGATCTTATTATTTAGCATGGCACATACTATGAATATGTGGGCACATGTGCCTGGAGAGTACTGCAGGGCTCCACCGGAAGTATCCAAGCACCAGAACCATGATTTCAGCATCCCAAACACACGCTCTATGATTATTCTGGTTTGTGCGTGTGCCTCATTATGGCGTTCTTGCACAGCTCCACTATTTGCTGTAACGTGTCCCTATCCACCCTGTAACACTCTACTATCTCCAGGTCTTGTAGCCCCTGGTAGGTTACCCTTGGTCTGAACACTCTCCTTCTCCTCTGAGGTGTACGGTAGTTGTCGGCACCCTCCTCCACAACACCGTCTCTCTAACACATGCTGATGGATCACGGCCACGGCAGCACCCAACATGTACATTTTAAAAGTTCCCCATGTGTTTACACCTATGGTGCGGCATTTAGGAATACACGGCTGTGTGTTGTGTGCATTCACACTTTATACTATTGCGCTGTACACCCGGTGATGTCATAGGGTGTGTCTGTACGGCCGTATCTGGGGATTATCTTCCTTGTTTTACCGTTGGCACTGCAACGCTGTTGCCTTTGGTGTTGCATTACTCTTGCCTGCAATGGATTACCTTTCGACCTTCCCTTACTATTTCTGCACGTTGCACATACTATTTCCTGGCATGCATCCTGCTGAGCCCTGTCATGTGTGGTTTCTGGGACATGGCATATCGTGCGTTTTGTGTGCCGCCACCGTTGTGCTGCCTGTCTGCTTGGCTCTGCTGTGTCAGGTCTTCACTCTTTGCAATCTGCTACCTCCCCTACTTTCTTTGCATTCATATGCCTCCCCTATCCCGTTTTTCAGGTTTCTGCATGCAGAGTTGTCAGCTGCCGCCGATTGGCCTTCGTGGGTTGATTAGTGTTGATTGCTCATTATTACTCCCATTACACTTCTTCCGCATTTCCTCATATTCTCAGCATCACCTTCCTGTTTCCGATGTTATTCGCGGGGCGAGCGTCACATGACTGGGTTAAGGGAACGTAGTCATCCTCGTGCACATGCACCTCTGCGCGCATTGTGTGCTCTCAGCTCAACTATTTCCCCACACGCCAGTCCTGCAGCTGTGATGTGCAATGTACAGCCCAGGTTTGCTGAGCTCCAATGTGCTTCCTCCTACAGTGGCACACCCCCCTGCAGGTGACATGTATTCCCTCTGAGCCACTCCTCGGTGTATTACCGCTGCGCCGTTTGGTACAGCCTTACGCTGGCGGGGGTTTTGCGATTCAGTATTATCTGCCTCATTTGCATGGCATTGACTACTAATTCATAGTTACCATGCCGAACACTGCCGCGTGTCCTTGGCAACCCTTGCACCGTGGTTGTGGCTTTCCATGCATACCATGGTGTATTATGGCTGTGAAGCTGATGTGTATTACGCTGCTGTTTTATAACATTGTCATATTATTTCATTGTTTTGCACCTTCCACAAACATGTCCTGGAGTTCTGCTGTGAGTTTCTGTGGACATACCATTTATGTTATTATTTACATGTTGTGCATGTTTTCTTTTGACATTCTCTGTGTATTTCGCCATTGGCATATGGTAACAGTGTGATACCTGAGGCTGACAGCCTTCCGTTACTCCTATGTTATGTTTGGGAAAATGTAAACCGTTTTTTTTGGTTTACATTGCCGTGGCCTTATGCTACGCCTGCGCCACTTCGTGGATCGTTATATGCCTTCATTTGCATGGTGCAACACTGCACATGGGGTGTTTAGCATACCCACATTGGGGGCGGCGCAGATCCGGCACACGCCGGTAGTGCACGTGGAATTGGATCATACCTGAATCACTCGGCGGCCATATTTGGCATTGTAACGCCTACGCTATGCGTGCGCCTGGCGCAAGGTTCATGAATCCCAGGGATTGTCTATATTGGTAGTAACTTCCACATGCCCAAATCCCTTCAAATTATCCAACTGCTATAACTGGCACATGGCTATTCATCTTGGTCTTTCCTTATTGTTTATTATTAGTTTTACTCCTTACTTGAAGCATTTCCTCCGGGCTGTTACCTCTGTTGAGGACAAAATCAGGCCTAGGATAAATCTACTAGAGTCTGCTTTGATTGGACTATGCCACCATCTCATTTGTAGATATTTTTTTAAAACTTAAGTATATGTTATCATTCTCATAATTGTTATAGTCCCTCTCAAATGTTTCAAATGTTTTCAGTTTGCCTTTTATAACATACCACTTTATATTAGGTTCTATAGAATTAAGACGTCTTTAGTTTCAAAATTAGCAGGAGAGTAGGCCAGTTTAAGTAGAAGCCCCTTTCTTTATTTTAAATTCTTCTAAAGTGTAGTGCTCTCTGAGCACATTAAGTTGTGTAAGATCTATAAATTAATTTAGAACCTCCAATTTCTCTGAAAAAGTTAAAGGAAACTTATCTGCAGATAGCAGCACTTACACCCACAATTCCCTGAGTATGGTTTCTGTTTTAACATTCTCTGAAAAAAATAGTGTTTCTCATTGGAGTGTTTTTCACTTTTATCAGATTATTCTGTAAAACCTTAAACCTATCTTTAATACTTACCATATTCACAGTATTTGTTTCCTGCTGCAAATAAATATTTAGGTTAACAGGAAACTCAAACAAATTTTGTAAGCTTAAGCCGCATTAGTGCATGGTGTCCTCATTCTGGCTATCTTATTGTTGATAGTATTGTGTAGATGCCCAGGAAGCTCCTTCACAGTGTATCCTGTAGAGTGAAGCCTGAGGTCATGGAAATATAACTACTTTTGACTCTTGCTGTAGGAATACAGTCTTTTCAGGCTTGTTGGCTGTTGGTGAAGCACCCTCCAAGAGGAAAAAATGCTGAGAGAAGAAGGGAGCCACTTTTGAGATTTTAAGTATTTTTTCTCTGTTTATTTGCTAAGTTGTTCTGCATAGCTGCCTAGCTTGAGCATTTGCTGGCTTCTTAAACTTGATTTCTGTATTAGTAGCTGTATTTAGATCACAACCAAAAGCTGTTTGCTGAATTTCCTGTTTGCACTTAATTTTAAATCGTTTTTTTCTTAAAACTTGCATATTTTCTGTCCTTGACCTAGCACTCTTGTGTGGGGTCATTTACTGCACTGTTATAAGTTGGGATTACTTGTGAACCTCTGCTATCTCTGAAAAAAACAAAAAAAAAAAAATCTTGCTTTTTTCCCACTTTTCTGAGAGTTAAAAAAGTTCAGTTACAGGCTTGCTGTTCCTAAACTATTTCAAAGTTTCTGTGAGGCCATTTTTTCTTGGGCTAAAGGAAAGTCTCTCTGTTGATCAGTGGCAGTGAATAACATTGAGCAGCTTCCCTGCCCCCCGTAGAGGTGGTTACTGACTTGAAACTGTAGTTTTATTGGCCACTAGGAGTCATTTCCAAGACTCCTTCATCTTCCTCTCTTAAAACCTAGTTGCCTCGTGGTTTGGGCGTCTTTTCAGGCTTGTTGGCTGTTGGTGAAGCACCCTCCAAGAGGAAAAAACGCTGAGAGAAGAAGGGAGCCACTTTTGAGATTTTAAGTATTTTTTCTCTGTTTATTTGCTAAGTTTTTCTGCATAGCTGCCTAGCTTGAGCATTTGCTGGCTTGTTAAACTTGATTTCTGTGTTAGTAGCTGTATTTAGAGCACAACCAAAAGCTGTTTGCTGAATTTCCTGTTTGCACTTAATTTTAAATAGTTTTTTTCTTAAAACTTGCATATTTTCTGTCCTTGACCTAGCACTCTTGTGTGGGGTCATTTACTGCACTGTTATAACTTGATATTACTTGTGAACCTCTGCTATCTCTGAAAAAAACAAAAACAAAAAATCTTGCTTTTTTCCCACTTTTCTGAGAGTTAAAAAAGTTCAGTTACAGGCTTGCTGTTCCTGAACTATTTGAAAGTTTCTGTGAGTCCATTTTTTCTTGGGCTAAAGGAAAGTCTCTCTGTTGATCAGTGGCAGTGAATAACATTGAGCAGCTTCCCTGCCCCCCGTAGAGGTGGTTACTGACTTGAAACTGTAGTTTTATTGGCCACTAGGGGTCATTTCCAAAACTCCTTCATCTTCCTCTCTTAAAACCTAGTTGCCTCGTGGTGTGGGCATCTTTTCAGGCTTGTTGGCTGTTGGTGAAGCACCCTCCAAGAGGAAAAAATGCTGAGAGAAGAAGGGAGCCACTTTTGAGATTTTAAGTATTTTTTCTCTGTTTATTTGCTAAGTTTTTCTGCATAGCTGCCTAGCTTGAGCATTTGATGGCTTGTTAAACTTGATTTCTGTATTAGTAGCTGTATTTAGAGCACAACCAAAAGCTGTTTGCTGAATTTCGTATTTGCACTTAATTTTAAATCGTTTTTTTCTTAAAACTTGCATATTTTCTGTCCTTGACATAGCACTCTTGTGTGGGGTCATTTACTGCACTGTTATAAGTTGGGATTACTTGTGAACCTCTGCTATCTCTGAAAAAAACAAAAACAAAAAAAAAATCTTGCTTTTTTCCCACTTTTCTGAGAGTTAAAAAAGTTCAGTTACAGGCTTGCTGTTCCTAAACTATTTGAAAGTTTCTGTGAGGCCATTTTTGCTTGGGCTAAAGGAAAGTCTCTCTGTTGATCAGTGGCAGTGAATAACATTGAGCAGCTTCCCTGCCCCCCGTAGAGGTGGTTACTGACTTGAAACTGTAGTTTTATTGGCCACTAGGAGTCATTTCCAAGACTCCTTCATCTTCCTCTCTTAAAACCTTGTTGCCTCGTGGTTTGGGCATCTTTTCAGGCTTGTTGGCTGTTGGTGAAGCACCCTCCAAGAGGAAAAAATGCTGAGAGAAGAAGGGAGCCACTTTTGAGATTTTAAGTATTTTTTCTCTGTTTATTTGCTAAGTTTTTCTGCATAGCTGCCTAGCTTGAGCATTTGCTGGCTTGTTAAACTTGATTTCTGTGTTAGTAGCTGTATTTAGAGCACAACCAAAAGCTGTTTGCTGAATTTCCTGTTTGCACTTAATTTTAAATCGTTTTTTTCTTAAAACTTGCATATTTTCTGTCCTTGACCTAGCACTCTTGAGTGGGGTCATTTACTGCACTGTTATAACTTGATATTACTTGTGAACCTCTGCTATCTCTGAAAAAAACAAAAACAAAAAAAAATCTTGCTTTTTTCCCACTTTTCTGAGAGTTAAAAAAGTTCAGTTACAGGCTTGCTGTTACTGAACTATTTGAAAGTTTCTGTGAGGCCATTTTTGCTTGGGCTAAAGGAAAGTCTCTCTGTTGATCAGTGGCAGTGAATAACATTGAGCAGCTTCCCTGCCCCCCCGTAGAGGTGGTTACTGACTTGAAACTGTAGTTTTATTGTCCGTTTTGGGTCTATTCCTGCTTCTTTCCAGCCCCTGCTATCAAGCACGCTTTAACGTGCTTTAGCTCGATTGAGCGCGGAGTTGCCACTAGAGCAGCATCGGTCAGCGCTGGTTAAACAAGGTTAAACTCTTTCTGGCTCCAGAAAGTCTGTTCTTCAATTTTTCCCTTAGAACTGCTCTGTTAGGAACCTAAACAGTTTACACCTTCACTAAAATGTGCAGCACTTGTTCCAAATAGCTTTTTCTTCTCAGAAAGCTCAGCACTTGTCTTATAAGCATACCCCTTGTCTTATAAGCATTCTCTTTGCAGGTCAAGCACTCCTATATTATACAAATCTCTCACTAGCAACCCCCCCCAGGAGTGCCCACTTCCCTGCTAAGCCCACTACTTTTCTGTCTCATACCAACTCATAAATCTTTCTAGCATGTCGAAGGGTCAGATGCTGGAGTCCTCTCCTGCCCAGTTGGTGAATCTGGGAATTCTGAGACAATGTTACAATTGCCTCATGTACACGGACAACCCTCTCCTCCTCCCACGTAACACTAACACTTGCTTGAGATGCAGCTATTTAGCCAAACTGGAGGCTGAGCTCTCTCAACTCAGGACTGGCAAGACCAGGCAGGAGGAGAAGGCAACTACACACACCACACTACCAGTCTCACATAACTCAACCACACCACTGAATCAAACACATAAACACACTAAGACATACTCGGAGGCTCTGAGTAAAAATTTACTTAAACAGCAGAGGCCTCCAAAGCAGACACCCAAGCAACTGCAAACTCAATACACCACACAAACAACACATAAACAACAAAATCAGTGTGCAAAGCAGTCACTGCCCTTAAGGCCAAATACAACACCAAACATACTTGTCATAGGTGACTCCATAGTCAGACACACTGACGTCCCACTCACCAGGCTGAACAAGGAGAAGGTCACGGTAAGCTGCCTATCGGGTGCTAGAATCCGCCACATAACACAAGCACTCAGGTCACTCCATGGCAAGTACAAGTATGACACAGTCATTGTCCATGCTGGTGTGAACGACCTGAGACGTACCTCCCTGGACTACATGAAAAGAGACATAGAGGAGCTCTCTGATTATGTAGCCCAGGCA
This sequence comes from Protopterus annectens, assembly GCF_019279795.1. NCBI lineage: Eukaryota > Metazoa > Chordata > Ceratodontiformes > Protopteridae > Protopterus > Protopterus annectens. The sequence continues at coordinate 378,427,831 of NC_056739.1, read as the reverse complement.
GGTATGACACTGACCCTGAGCAGTATCCTTCCTTCACCAAGAATGATGCCACAATATAGTGACAAGATGATCAGCTTTAACAATTGGCTTAATTTCTGGTGTCATTCAAAGGGGATCCAGTGCCTGTCTGCCTGGGATGACATGCTCGACAAGCCACGCTGCTTCACAAGGGACGGCTTGCACCTGTCACCCCTGGGATTCTGGATATCGGCTAAGGCTCTTGCCACCCCCATAGTGCCTTTTTTAGGCAAGGCTCAAATTCTAAACCTACCACCCTAGAAAACAAAAACGTGAAGAAACTAAGGGTAATGCTGCTCAATGCCAGAAGTCTAAATCTCAAAATGCACGCACTCTAGGCCCTTCTCAGTATGGAGAACATCGATGTCTGTGCTGTGACTGAAACCTGGTTCAAGGCTCCTGAGAGCACCCTGGCACTATCAGGTTTCATCTCATATCATGAGTTCCGGCCCCAAAACCCGGACCACACCACAAAAGGAGGGGGTGTATCCATATTCATCAAGGATACCCACACCTCCAGGTTGGTGGCTATGCACGAAGCATCGGAAACCATCCAGGTGCAATTAACCATAGGCAAAACTGCTCTACAATTTGTAGCATGCTACAGGCTACCCTCTCAAACTCAGGAAACCCACACAGCCTTCCTGAAGACACTGGAGGGTATAAATGTATCACCAAACACCATCACATTGGGTGACTTCAACTACCCGAATATAGACTGGGAACATTACTCAAGCCCAAACTTTCTAGCCCAAAGGTTCCTGGAGTTCATAAATTCAAATGCCATGGAACAACTAGTCACCGTCCCCACAAGAGGAGAAAATATACTAGATCTCATCATCACGAACATGGGGACAAAATGCTCCACACCGGAAGTATATCCCTCATTGGTGAGATCAGATCATAAACTAATCTCACTAGAAATCCACATCCCGTCCCCACCCCAAACAAAAAAGACCACAGTGAAGAACTTCTCTAAAGCAAACTTCACACTACTCAAGACAGGTGTGGTATCCTTCAAGGCCCCCGAGCCAATGGAAACTACAACCCAAGCTGCGGAAGCCCTTACAAATGCTTTCTATGAACACCTTCAGGACTGCATGGATCAGGCAATCCCAAATAAAACCAAGACTCTTTCCACCAAGGGCAAACGTCCAGTCTGGTGGACCCCAGCCATAAACAAACTTTACAATAAGAGGAGAAAGCTATTACATAATAGAGCAAAATCCCAAAAAGGGAAGGCATCTTTGATCAGCACTAGCAAGAAACTACGATCCCTCATAAAATCATCCAAGGCCAACTTTGAGAGAAAAATTGCCATAGATTCAAAAGACAATCATAAGGCCTTCTTCAGCTATGTCAGAAACCTGGGTGGAAACTCCCAGATATGCTCAGAATTAGTCCAAAATGATACAAAAATCACTGAACCCACAGACATTGCCAACATACTGGCAGACAGGTTCAGCGCAAACTTCACCCCCCTCACTTCACAAAAGGAGAGATAACTATCCCAACTGAGAGTAGCCTCCCAGACATCTCAAATGCGCAGGTGAAAGCTGCTCTCTCTAAAGCTAAAAACACAGCATCAATGGGACCGGATGGGGTCACCGGCTGTGTGCTACATGAACTCAATGAAGAACTAAACCCACACATAAGGCAGCTGTTTAATCTTAGCCTCACCACAGGATATGTGCCCAAGGAGTGGCGTACGGCAACTGTGGTCCCACTCCACAAAGGCGGTGCCTCTACGGACCCTGGTAATTACCGCCCCATAAGCTTAACAAGCCTGGTCTGCAAAGCTATGGAGAGGATCATAATGGAACTCATAAACAAGGACATAGGGGACTTGCAGACCTTAGACCCAACCCAGTTTGGCTTTGTCAAGGGCAGATCTTGCCTTTTGAACTTGGTCGACTTCTTCGAAACAGTCACCAAGGCCATTGATGAGGAAAGGCAGTCCATACAGCCTACCTTGACCTTGCAAAAGCTTTCGACACAATACCCCACTCGGGTATTATAGAGAAACTTACCAGCTTAAATGTAAACCCATATGTCACAAGATGGGTTGCAAACTGGCTAAAGGACAGAACCCACAGGGTTAGAGTTGCTGGAGCCATGTCAGACTCCAAGCCGGTTACAAGTGGAGTCCCACAGGGCTCAGTCCTTGGCCCCCTATTGTTCGGCATCTACTTCTCAGAAGTACAGGCAAACATAGGAGGACTATGGCTGACAAAGTTTGCGGATGACTGCAAACTGGGTGCCATAGTGGATAGTACATTGGACACAGACATCCTATAGAGGGGTCTCACGGAAACAGATAGCTGGTGCCAGAGCCATGGCCTGAAGTTAAACGCAAAAAAGTGTATAGTCATACCCTTCGGGAAAAACAAGGTAACCCCAAGCTACCATATAGGTGGCAACCCACTAAGCACAGAAGAGGTTATCAGGGACCTGGAGACACAGGTTGACAGTGGCCTCTCGTTTGACGCTCACGTTGCTAAAGTGGTTCGAAAGACCTTCTACATTGCCCACCTGATCATGAAGGGATTCACATCCAGATCAAGTGAGGTCATTGTTCCCCTGTACTCTTCACTTATCAGACCAATGATCGAGTACAATGCCCCATTCGGGATGTATCTCACCCGACACCTGCAGCAATTGGAGAGACCCCAAAAGTTCCTCACCAAAAGGATAAAGGGACTCCAAAACCTGTCATATGCTGCCAGACTGAAGAAACTCCAACTCTATTCAGTTGCATACCGTCTGCTCAGAGGTGACCTGTGCCTGACATACAAGGCCCTGACCAACCCGGAATTAATGGACATGCTCCACCTCAAAAAATCCAAATCCACCAAAACCACTAGAGCAAGAGACTTAAACCTTAGCACGGATATAAATAGGATGTACTGGAGGGATAGATTTATCACCCAGAGACTCCCCATGCTGTGGAATAAAATCCCGGTCCATGTGAGGCAGAGCACCTCGCTGGCTCTGTTCAAGAGAAATCTTGACCGGTGGATGGGAGATTGTAGGTTTACCCCGGGAATCATCTCTGTGTCACTACTGGACAGAGGCACAACAAACTAATGGGCACAGTATTTCTAACATAAGGGGCGGCATAAGCCACATAACTTTGGGCTAGGCTTATAAATGCGCAGTTAGCCTAGTATAAACCTATGAACCTATGAACCTATACCCTAATAAAAATAACAAAAAAAAAATGTAAAAGCACTCTAGCTATACTCTTAGGTTGCATGAATACCACAGTAATCCCCAATTGATGTAATTTTTCTCATAATCTTGTAACTTTGTTTTCCTTATTCTTGTTCATTTCAGTAGAGGATAACAAATGCACTGGTATGTTCACAATTTCAGAATCTTATACTTACCAAAGGAAGAAAAACTTTTTTTTTGTTAGTTTTATTAAGTATGCATATGTTAATTGTTTGCAAAGAAAACTAGGGTGGTGTTCATTTGATTGGGGTTCATTGGCTGGCATGCCATAAAATGACAGTCAAAGCACAGAAAGCCAAACAAATAAAAACTAAATAATAAAAAAAAAGAAAGATAAACTGCAGCTAATATTTGCCAGAGAAAATATAAACTCATAATGATCTTATATATTTATACATACATATCTGTATCTGTATCTAATCTACATATATATATATATATATATATATATATATATATATATATATATATATGGATCTACTTTGATCCATTGAAAAAACACTTCATCGAAACTCACTTATCCGTTCCCAGTTCAGTGAAACTTCACTATAATGAAAGCACATACTGCCAACATCCTTTCCCTGAGAAAGGAAGTACCTGGCCACGATGAGAAAAAAAAACAACACATGGACGAAAACTAAACCCACCAAAGCTTTGCCCCACACACCCCCCTACTTAAATATTCCAACTCCGAGATTGCACCTCGTTGTATAAAGAGCAAAGTTCACCACGGTGACCAAGTGATTCCTTTCACAGGGAAAGGATGTCGCCAGTCCATGCTTTCGTTAAAGTGAAGTTTTGCTGAACTGAGAATGGGTAAGTGAGTTTTGATTACTTGATTTTTCAATAGATCAAAATAGATCCATATATATATATATATATATATATATATATATATATATATATATATATATACAATACATATTATATGTATTAATTTAAGGATTATTTTTTTTTTTTATGGAGGCTGTCTTGGTTTCTCCTTCATGTGAACTGATGAGTTCCCACTGTATTGTAAGAGTATATTTAAGATCCTTGGGATGGTGTAAATTTAATAGCAAATTAAGGAGATATCATACAAGTCTGAAGTTGTGATAATTTAAAATATGCCTTAGTTCAATGTACAGCAACCTCAGAGTTAGTTTATACAGTCTTATTTGTTAGAGAGTATAAACTTCTCCATTGAGGTATACTGGGAATATAACCCTTTGATGAAATACTTGAATATTATAACAGACAGTTATATAACTTTCCATTTTTACATTAATATTGCAGTTTACGTTTTTATATGTTTTGGTCTGAAAGAATGCACTGTCACATTAGAGCTAGACAGCTATATTGTCTCATTGTTACTGATCACTATCATCACTATGTTGATATGGGTGCTTTCACAGCATGCATTTATAATCTTTTTTTGGAATACAATTCTGTAGGATCAGTAGCATAGCTAATGGAAGGAACCTAAATTATTTGATGAACATTAGATGCAAAAGTTATGATTAAATTATTGCCAGCATAGTAACACAACTAACAGTATGCATAGAGTCATATTAATCTGCTTGCTTCAGTTTATACTTCAATGGGAAGACATGTCCCTGGTCCAGGGAAGAGGATGTTCCTTCAGTTTGACTGGATAAATCTGGGTATGAGACTGGGATTCCACAAGAAGGTGGTTAGATGTGTTCACAAGTATCTGGAGTGGACTTTATCGCTGTATCAGAAGAAAGGTGGTAAGTTATTTTCCTTTTTCATGCTCAGAGTAGGCAAGGCTGGCTCAAAGACATGTTACAGCCATCAGAAGGTGGCACTGTGGAACCCTGCACTCCCACTGAGAATTAGGAAAAGACCAAAATTAAAATAATAAAGAAATAAACACATTTCTTTAGTTCTGGCACAGATTTTGATTGCTGAACCATCTACAATATATGAAGGTGACCAAGGGTAGGAAATAACTGATTCCCAAATAATAATCTCATATTTCAGAAATGGGACGAGAGAATATTCAAGAGGGATGGTCATTTTTTTATTTACCTTTGAAAGCTTTAGCATTATTTAACACACAGTGATAAACTGAACACACTACTAGACAGAAAGATGGCGGAAAATATGCCAAATTTGCAGCATTGAAAGGTACTAATTCTCATGATGACTGAACACATAACAATCATCTCTACCAGATAAAAGATGTAAAATGGCTGTGAGAAGTATGGATTCATGCATGTATGCCAACCTAAAGTTATATTACAATTTCTGTGCTAGTGGTGGACTCTGAATATATAGACTACTGTTAAACTCTGTTTCTGGAACTTTATAATGATCTGTCCTTATGAATTGGTTGCTGCTTTGGGTGCTTTTGCATAAGTGCAATCCTTTCAAAAAGTAAAGTCAGTCAAGCGCTTTCACCCGGGCCCTCCCAGGCTTTCTCAAGACATTTTTACATTGGGTGGTGAGTCTATTTATAATACCCTTGTCCAACCCAAATACTTTAATTAACAATCAATTAAATTGTTGTTGTCACATTTGCAATTTAAAGAGATAAAGCATTTTGTGTCAAGTATACAAATACCATGCTACACTTTGCTCCCATCATAACCTATACAATTCCCTATTCACTTTGTTCCTATCTACCCAACATTGTTCACATTTTATTAACATTGTTAGAAAACATGTACCTATTTACAATATTGACATCTGTTTAAAATTCTAACTAAAATATTCTTGTACTAAACCACTTATAACTAAAACCATCTATTGCTAAAAACCAAATAGCTTCTATTATGCTTCATAATATTTTGAAACATGTGTAACACATCCTTTTTTAAAACATTTAATATAGTTTAACCTAGCCTTAGCCAGCAAAGACTGACCTCTAACTGTTGTTCTTGTGGTCTCATTTAACCATCATTAACATTCTAAATCTTTGGAAAAGTTTTTTAACATCTCTCAGCGTACATATTGTATTGCTGCCTATAGTATAGTAGGATTACTATAGGCAGCAATACAATATGTACGCTGAGAGATGTTAAAAAACTTTTCCAAAGATTTAGAATGTTAATGATGGTTAAATGAGACCACAAGAACAACAGTTAGAGGTCAGTCTTTGCTGGCTAAGGCTAGGTTAAACTATATTAAATGTTTTAAAAAAGGATATGTTACACATGTTTCAAAATATTATGAAGCATAATAGAAGCTATTTGGTTTTTAGCAATAGATGGTTTTAGTTATAAGTGGTTTAGTACAAGAATATTTAGTTAGAATTTTAAACAGATGTCAATATTGTAAATAGGTACATGTTTTCTAACAATGTTAATAAAATGTGAACAATGTGTAGATAGGAACAAAGTGAATAGGAATTGTATAGGTTATGATGGGAGCAAAGTGTAGCATGGTATTTATATGACACAAAATGCTTTATCTCTTTAAATTGCAAATGTGACAACAACAATTTAATTGATTGTTAATTAAAGTATTTGGGTTGGACAAGGGTATTATAAATAGACTCACCACCCAATGTAAAAATGTCTTGAGAAACTGGGAGGGCCCGGTGAAAGCTTGACTGACTTTACTTTTTGGAAGTGTTTGCATTTTTAGCTGAACTGGTGAAGCTGTTACAATTAAAAAACTTTTTACTCAACGCTTGGTTCGTGATCCTTGCATCCTGGTTGTTTTAGATTACCAGTGGGTGCTTTTACAGAAGTGTTTTTCGTGTTTTAATAAGTGCAATCCTCCAATCTGAAATAGTCACAAATGTCTCTGACAGTAAACTGCTACATGAAACTGTTGTTTATGCAATGTACAAAGCAAAGGTTCGACTGTCAAATTCACTAAGATGGTAGCATTCAGTTGTTATGGCAAATGTACGTGTGATGACTGTGCCCTGACCCAGCAATCAAGGAGCCTCAATCCTCACCACTAACACCAGGGAGGTCGTCTCCTAGAGGAGGAGGAAAGGATGACTAATACACACAGTAAAGTACAATTTTCCTTAAGTGCACACAGAGATCACAGTCAGTCTGAGGCTGGCTGCTCCCTTGCTCACCAGGTCACCAATAAAACTCCCCACTGGCACAGCTATAGGGTCCAGGTCTCAGCCTAACTGGGCAAGCTAGGACCTCCAGTACCCTCTATGTCCAACCAGTGCTTCATGTCCCTGCCCAAGTAGCTGACACAACACACACACTTTGAGTTAAGTATTTATACAACTTCACAGACACTCCTGGGAAAGACTGACACAGATTCTCCAGCTGTGCCCCTTTACCCAGACTATACAGTAGTAATTACTGCCACCACCCAGTTAATAATATCAGCTACTAAAATGCCCTTAAAAGGGTGTCCAATTATTACTGTGCAATATTAATATCCAATGGAAATGTGACTATACAGTCTAAGGCTTAGTGGAAGGGCTTAGACAGTAAACTCTATAAATATATAATGTACTCTAAAGCATACTTCATCTCTACACAAAGCAGCCACAGGTAGAAGATCTTAAAAATATTTAATAATAAATAATTAAAGCACAAGACAAAACTACTACACCACAGAGATATCTAAGAGTTCACAGATCACACAGAAACTTAAAATAATATTGTAGGAAAGATCTGATTACACAGAAAATACTTAATCTAACTTTCTAATCTTTAGCTAATCTTAGAGAAAACACAGTGCTACAATCCTACTTACATACATAAAGAGCATAGGCAGTGCTGGTAAGTTAGATGTCCAAGATCAAAATGCTCCAGGTCTCTTGTAAGAAATAGTATTTAAACATTAGTAACAAACATGTCTCTAAGGCCCTCCCAAAACTACATCCTTTTTGACACTTAGGTTTTCCCAGTATTCATACTGCATCATCTTAACACCTGGTCTGAGTTCTCAGGCCACAAACTGCATTATTTAGCAATTTTACACCTCCTCAGAAACTTACAACGATACAAGACATTTCACATGTATATGCTAACAGAAACTAAAGCAATAAAAGTACCTTCCACATCTAAATTCTAGTCATAAAATGTAGCCTTAAAACAATGGGCATGAAATCTTTATCCAGCCACCCTCGGGCCGAATTCTAACATAAAAGGATACAACATGCTTCACTGGGCCAGTAGAGTGCAATGTTGTCACATATTTTGCAGTTCCACATTTCACAGTGTTTTCCTATATTTAAAAACACAAGCCTGTATTTTACATTTATTTATACAGTTGATAGAATTATATATCAAATTATATTTGACTAGGCTGGCAGCCTTTGCCCATCTCTCCCCAGTCGTCACAGTATGCTAAAATTAATAGGAGTTTAAACTATTTCCACTGCTGCTGAGCTAATGAACTTGCATTAATGGCAAAAGATATATAAGTCGGCAAAGAATGCTTTGTATGGATTTTTCTTTACTTGATATGTCCTATAACATAACATTCTGCTCTCATGACAAGGTTTTATTTCAGACTTTGCGGGGAAATTACCCAAATATACTTATATGAAACTGTAGGACCCATATTTATTATACTAAAGGCATCTCCTCATATGGCAAGTTATGAAGTAAATGTGTAATGTATTTTCTTACATACACCTGACAACATACATTTTCTTACATGCAACTAACTATAATCTACTGTACAGATGACAATTTGTAAATGATTAAGTATATTCAGCTAAACAATACTTTTCTCTTCTCCATATGTAAAGTAAGTCAGCATCTTTCATTGGCTTTGCATGTCATGTACTGAGCTTAGAGAAGGAGATACGGCCTTCTGTCGTACTGGTCCACACGAATGGAAGGAATGCTCTTCATTTAACCCAAAACACAGCTTTTACTCAGGTCTTCAATGTCATCTAACATCATTACCAAGATACATTGATCGTGGTGTTCAAGACTTTAAGTGATGTAAAATTCTAGACTTTAAGTGATGTAAAATCCTCTTACTTGTCACACCCATTCGTTACATAGTACTTTACCATAATTATATAACAGTAGAAAGAAACAGAGATTAGCTGTGTTGAAATGCTCCCCATTTTTTATATCCTCTAAACAAGTTACCACCTTTAAAAGTGATGTACCGAATTTACTGCAATCAGTTTTCCTCCCTAAAATTACAATCATTGCTACATTGTCCTTTTAGCTTAATGTGAGCGACTACAACAAGTGCACACTGCCTCCTACTGTTTCAGTACTAAATGTAGAACTGCTTCCTTTAATTTTAAAATTTATTTTTTCTGTAACAAAATCACTGCTTGTGACAGAGTCATAATAGATTCATTTAGGCCTACAAACTGCAGGGCATGAACCTCTCTCGAGTCATTGCACTTCAACAAATAAACTGTGGCTGAGAGAAAAAAAAAGAATTTTGAAACTCACAGTACTCCTGCGCCATCAGACCACATAAATAAATAAATAAATAATGTTGTTCTTTGATTTCTGAATGTTTCTGCCTAAGGAAATAATAAAAGGTAGCAATGGGTCAGCTTTAAATGACTGATCATGTAACAAACCCATTAGAGCTATAAGCTATGAGTGTGTTAAATTATGCTCACCCAGGCCTAATTCAAGGCATAAACATATTATGTTCTCTGGTTGTTCTTTTAAACATGGGGCCATGCCTATCGACCCTGATCTAGCTAATAAATGAAATTAAAATCCAGAAAGCTTAGTGCAGAAATGCTTTTCTGCAAAATAAAATAATAAATAAAAAATGAAACCAAGACATATTTTGATGTTTGTGTAGAAACAATCACAGAATTTTAAAATGTTAACGGTTGTGTGTTAAGCAAAAAAGAAGAAAGAGTTTATTATTATGCTGTGTGCCTTTATATAAAGATGAAACCTATGTCCTGCAATTCATACTTGCTAAAAAAACATTATGGAAATTGCTTTTCAGAAATGAAATGGAAAATGCACATTATGGCAGGTAGGTATGGATTTCTTTCTGCTGTATGGTCAAGTTCTTAATGTTAAAATGAGAACTTCTTTGCTTTTTAGTTTTCAGCCTACTAAAATAAAACCACTGAAATTGCTTTTTTCTGAAATACAATTGAAAATAAATATCAAAACAGATATTAAAGCTGGAAGTGAAGTTTCTGACTGAACACAGTTCTCAACATGCATTAAATGAGGAAAGCACCGGAGGTAATGTCTAATCTGGCAAAGTGACTGGTCCATAAAATTCCAAAATAAGGCTGAAGGAAAAAAGCAAGAAAAGTGGAATATGAATGCAATGCATTCTGAGAGGTTGATAGGGGTTTATAAAATATATCAGCAGTCCTGGGAAATAAACTTTTTTACTTATTTGACTGTTAAACTAGTAAACGTACTGTTCTTGTAAAAACAAATGCCTGATCTTCAAAGAATGCCCATATAATGGAGACAAGCATGTGTCTGCCTAATATTCATTTTATTTTCAGCTTCTTCTTAATACCGGAAAAAGTCTATACCTATCAGTGGCCAGTAGAACATGCTACTTGCGGTTCATAATTAGTGTGTGTGTGTGTGTGTGTGTGTGTGTGTGTGTGTGTGTGTGTGTGTGTGTGTGTGTGTGTGTGTGTGTGTGTGTCCTTGTATTCACATACCCCAAGCAGCCTTCAGCAATGATGTGTTATGCTAATATTCTTTTCCATTCCTTCTGTTTAATTTCTCCAGCTGTTTTGGATTTCTAGTACTGTGATAGGAATGTGCGTCATTTGTGAGTTAGTGAATGATTAGAGTTTGTGAAATTAATACTGCTTCAGTATTTGATACATACAATGTCCTGTGATACAGGAGTTTCCTTGAGAGGCTCAAATTAAGTACAATATCAGTAATTAATTCCTCCAAGTGTTTTGGGTTTCTAATACTATGACATAATGGATCACATGAAATTAGCATTGTATAAGTCGTTGTTGTTAGCAAGGAGTGCTCTTTTCAGCATTTGGTATGCAAATGGATTTTCTGATGAAAAGTATCAAACTGTAGACAACACTAGAAAAAAACCCTGTTCTGAATTATGTGAGCGGAGGACACTTGGACATATTACCACTGGGAAAATGAATCTTTTATTGATAGTGTGACATTGTCTTCTGCTTGTGATATCAATAATGGAACCACAGTACACTACCTTACTGCTTTATGAAAAGAGACATTTTAATGCCACTGTACAGTGAAACTGAATTTAAAGCCTCTCAGTAAGTCCAGCAGACATTTTCTCCACTCTCTCAAATTTTAGAAGTCAGAGCACTTTTGTAGTATAGTTGGTACCAAACATCATTGTCTTCCATTATATAGAAAAATCCATAGTGACCCATCTATGTGTGTGAACAGTACTTTTGGTTATTTTTCCTGCAGAACATAAGCAGTAACATTGTGCATGTTGTACCCCATTGCGATACCTATCAACCTGTTACTCTGCTGTCTGGTACTGCCCACTGCTTTGAACCAGGAACAGTCATTAACACTGTATATAAGTAATATTATGCCAATGGCAGCTACTGTGCTGCATAGGGTTCAGTCCCGTGTATAGTGCATGCTATTTTCTGAGTTCAGTCACTGGCGGACAGCATTTATGAGTGGCAGTTGTGGAGTAGGGTGAGTGGGGCATACTGTGGCAGATACTACAGCAGCCGAGACCTGAGGGAAATGGAATAGCAAATACTGCCTGAAAATTAAACAGATAAGGAAGATTATTAGGAAATGCTGCATAGTATAAAGAAACAAGCTATTATGCCATGGTGGAGTTTCTCTGCAGTAATGAGAGTAAGAACAAAGTTCTGTATCATGAAAACATCATGCACAGTTGTTAAAACATTTTCTTATTGACTAACAGGAAGTGACATTCTGCAGTTCTTGACAGCTCTAAAACTCTTAACGCTCTTTACCACATCATCTGGTAACAGTGACAGTCCAGGGACACTTTAACATATTGAGTTCCCTTTGAGTTTGTTGTTGTTGTTGAGCTCCATTAAGCCAATCCATAACCAGCTCTGGTAAACTGAGAGGGAGAGAGAGAGAGAGAGAGAGAGAGAGAGAGAGAGAGAGAGATAGAGAAAGAAAAACGTTATATAAAAGGATACAAAGTACAGTGATAGGTGTGACTGTGCATGTTAGTATACCGAAGTGGGGGGAAATAGATACTGAACAGTGAGTGAGGCAACACTGTAAAATCATGTGCAATATCTGAAGTCCTTTATGAAACAAATGTTTTAAGACTATTTTATTTGGCCTGGGGATGGGGGTGGCTTTTGTGCTTCATAATGTTTAAGATGATCATTAGTTGTGTATTTGCAAGATTAATGAAATAAATTAAATGCATGATTAAAATTAACGACCAAGCAAGGATAGAGTCTAATGTGCCCTTAATTATCAACAATTTAATCTTTCACCCTGTAGTCCATGCTTAAGAACAACTGTTTTTATTTGAAAGCCTGCAGTGCTCATATATCATCTGGACTATAACAATTAAAATGAAGTGTTATTGAACCATTGCCAAGCAGCCATGGTCATGCACTGTACCGGTTTATTTTATATTGAACATATCATGGCTGTGTTTTTCATGGTTATGCACACCAGGAACTGCATTTTATAAATGTTTCATAAACAAAAATCATGTTCTGTGCTCTACCTTTTAACTTCTCTTTCAAATCTAGTCTACAAAATAAAGATGAAACACAATGATTTGGAGCCTGCTTGTTTGTGTATTTATTCATTTTTTGTTTAACAGGTCAGAAAGTGCAAAAACGGTAGATGCAGCTGAACACAGGTCAATAAATTCTGTAATAGCATACCAAAGCAGTAGCAGCAGTTCTCCTGTTACCCTTTTCCATCTTACTTCTGCTGTAGTTTCACAAAGCTAGAAACCAAGTACTTTTTGCTTAAGCCCTCCATCACAGGAATTAATAAAGATAGTTGTAATTTGCTGCTATGAACTCAGCTAAACAAACAATCATGTAAGAGCTCTATATAGTGTAGATACCAAATTGGTTTAATATAAGAACTAAGCAGAGTCTTGACTCATACAGTTGACTTATTCCGTTTTCTCTTACAGAAAGATTTATAAGTGTACTTACAATTTATATATTAGTATATAACTGACATTATTGTTTCTCATAAAATATGTTCCATTTAAAAATAAAAAGGCTTACAGATAAAACAAAAATTGTAAAATCTGTCTCAATAATGTTGATTAAGGTGACAGAAAGTCAATTTCATGCACTGCAGCAATGACATAAATTAGAAGTGTGCCCCTGAAATTTCCAGTTAACATACATTCACCTTCTCTTATAATTTGGAAATAAATGAAATAAATAAAATACTAGATCATGAAACACCTGAGCATGATTTACAGAGGGTTTATTGATTTATGTGTTTGCTTTTCATTTATTTACTTATTGATTATTTATTAAGGCACACTATGTGGGTTAAATGAAGAGTTTTTTTTGCACTAATATCCTGACATGCATTTTTGTAGTCAAAAGTATATTCATTTAATTTGTAATATGCTGCAGGCTGTCTAATTTGTAATATGCTGCAGGCTGTCATTTGGATGTGAGCCGTCAGACACAATATGATTAAATATAGTTAGTGATTTACATAAATTCTAAAACAATACTGTCACATTTTTTTTAATATTGTTTTGCCCTTCCCAGCAATCCTGCTTAATCTTTCTGCTGTCCCCTTGGCTACTGCAGCAGCCCAACTAGAATTCTACAGTTATTACCCATAGATATAAACATTCACCAGGTGGATCTAATGACTACTCGGGAAGTCGACCTTCCGGTACTCTGTTGTAATGCCTGGGGAATTAATGTTTCCATGGGGAGGGGTTGCACACTGCAGAACTCAGAGTTATCATGTGCATGGCCTTTGGTCCAGTTTGCTATCTATGAGTGCAACATGTGCATTGGTGTCACAGTGTTGTTACTGGCCCCTGTTTATTTTGGTCACATGACTGGGTACTAGTCTGCACAAAAGTTCAAAAGGCATCAGTTTTTCTAACAACCTCCTCCTTAGAAAGGAAAGCTAGTCATCAGCCAGTTCATTTGTCCCCCCCGGGTTGATCCTACCATTACCCTAAACCCATTCCCAAACTCAGGTCACCAACAAAGTTAATGGGCTTCCTATTTCTGTGCCATCAGGCTATCTAACATTGCACCCCTTTATAATTTCTTTCCTTTTGTATTTTTTGTCTTATTTTCTAGTTAAGGCAGAATCTTTTACTAATTCAAACGACAAAAGTGAGATTGGCTAGGCTTAAAATGGCCTGCAAAGTCAACTAGCCTAGTACTTGCCTATGAATGTATGACATTGCAGATTAGTGCAGTGACATAACTGTGAAAATCACCTAAATATAATGTGCTGTTAAAAAACAAAAAAGCAACACAAACAAAAAAACAGCCTTTTCCAATAAATGACATAATGTTAATCACTGCTCTGAATACTGTCCAGATAGGCAGACCAAAAAAATAAAAAAAGAAGTTGAAGTCCCATTTAATTTTATATATATATATATATATATATATATATATATATATATATATCACCACAACTTTAAATCCCATATTTTTTATCTGAAGCAGCCCGGATTCAAAATCACAGTTGTGCCTCTTTTCTTCATAGTTGCATAGTTGTGGAATAAATATCTATAAATAAGGGTAGGTGTGGGAGAGAAACCATCAGCATGGGATGTGAGATTTTGCCCCATACAGAAATGTTTTGAATATAAAGTCATCCACAGATCTGGAGGGATTATGTTTCAATGAATTTGCTGCATCTTGTTGAACTGCATTGGACAGAGTATGGATCCCTGAGGTACCCCAGTGGGGGTCGGAAGGAAGGAAGAGGTGCTTTTCCCCCATTTCACAGCTTGAGACCTGTCAGAGAGGTAGCTTGAGAACCAGGATAGAAAATTCTTGGAGAGATGGAGGCTAGAAAGGTGGTTTAAGAGGTGGGTGTGGGAGATAGTATTGAATGCTTTGGACAGATCAAGTAGAATTGTAGAGACAATTTTACCAGAGTCACGGGCCAGATTAACTGTGTCTAAGAATGAGAGCAGGGTGGTGATAGTACTATGGCCAGGTTGGAAGCCATGTTGGGTTGGAGTAATTAGTTGATGATTGGCTAGTAATGGCATAAGCTGTAGGTGGATACATTTCTCTAGGAGTTTTGAGATTGGGGAGAGGATAGCTATAGGGTGGAAATTAGAGATGCTATTGTTTTTGCCTTCCTTGTGGAGAGATAGGATGAAGGCAGCATGCCATAATTTGGGCACATAAGATTCCTGCATGATTCTGTTGATTAAGATGCTGATGGGGAGAGCAATACTGTCTGCAGCTATTTTTAGGAAGGAAGATGGAATATTGTCAGGGGCATTGGAGGATGGTTTTAGTTTAGAGATTAATCTCTTTCTGTGGGAGGTAGAGATGGGTTTAAGTTCAAATATTGGGGGGATTAGAGGCAGAGGGTTGTGTTGGGGGTATGGAAGATTGGATAGGTTGGGAGGATGGGTTGTTGTTAGGGATGGTCTTGGTCAGTTCTGCTATGGAGACGGTAAAGAAGGAGTTGAATATGGATGCTATTTCAGAGTCAGATTTGCTGGAGTCAGGGCAGGGGTTGTTTTTGGTACCTGGTTTGAGAAGAGAATTAATTGAGTTCCCGAAATTTTTGGGGTTGTTTGATTGGTTGGACTGGAGTTTAATATAGTAGGACTTTTTATCTCTAATGATTTGTTTTTTAACAAGTTTGTGAAGTTGTTTATATATAAGCAGAGTTTCTGGCTGCTTATTTTGGTGGTATGTTTTCCAGGATTTATCCCTTTGTAGCATAAGATTTTTGGTGTCTTTGGTTAGCCAAGGGGCGGTCTTAGTTTTGACCCTTCTTGTTCATGGTGGAGCTAGGGAGTTGAGGATGCAGAGTTGAAGAATTCTACGGCATTGTCAAGTGGTAGAGTTTTTAGGGAGTTCCAGTTTGTTTGTTTCAGGGCATCAGAGAAGGTTGTTGGGTTAAAGTTTGTGAGGTTATGGGTGTGGGTATACTGGTGTAGGTGAGGAGAGGAGTGAGTAGCTCTGTGGATGAAAGATGGCAAGTGGTCACCTATAGGGTCAGGAATAGTGCCAGAGTTTGTGACTTTGTTAGGGTGGGATACTAGGATCCAGTCTAGAGTTGTACCTGGGGGGTTAGTTTTGTTGGGTCTGGTGATAGAGTTAGTTATTTCGGTATAGTTATATAAATTGATGGATATAGTGGGATTCGGGTTGTTGATTTTATTCCAATTGATATTAACATCTCCCAGTATGAAGGTCTCTAGTTTAATACTGGTAAAGGTCCAGAGGAGGATTTCTTCAAGAGTGGCGATGTTATTACCAGGGGGGATGTAGAGGGCAATTATACATATGTTTTTATGGTTATTTAGTTTTAGAAGGCCTATTACTAGTTCCGCGTTGTTGAATGGAGGGATAGGATTACGGTAGGGAGATATGGACAGCAAGTTAGAGTAGATTAAGGCTATTCCGCCCCCTTTTTTATTTAAGCGGTCATGTCTCAGGGCTTGGAACCCAGGTGGTAGGATTTCAGAGTCACAAATGTGGGGTTTTAACCAGGTCTTGGAGATGGCTACAATATTGGGTATGTTATGGTTGAGCCAGGCATGAAAGTGGGTTACTTTGTTTTTTAGACTTTGGGCATTTATGGTGAAGAATTTGAGGTATTTGTGGTTAGTTTTATTGCTTATAACAGTTGGGTTGGGACTAGAGAAAGTATTTGGTCCAGTGTTTGGATGTATGTCCCCTGCTAAGCAGAGGAAGATGAGGAAGGGTAGTGACATTTTTGGTTTGGTCTTTAGTAATTGTTGGCAGTAAGGAATTAGTTTGTGTTTGTGTTATGTAGGTGGGGGGGGTGTCAAGCTTTAATTTGAAGTAGTAGAAGAGGTTGGGTTGAACTAGGGAGGCAGATATATTGTGGAAATGTTTTATAGTGGGATGTGGAGGAGGGGTGGGAGTGTGGGGGTTGTATAGGAAGGAGGGGTAGAGTTGGTTAGAATAGTAGGAAGTAGCATGGTATAAAGGGAGTAAGAATAGAAAGCAGATACATGGGGTGCGAATTGTTTCAGCTAGAAGACAAGTCATGGTCCTGGTGTGTATTTGTGCTTAGTGTCAGGAATATGTAGGGCAGATAGGAAGGTATAGGATGAGGT
Organism: Protopterus annectens; assembly: GCF_019279795.1. NCBI lineage: Eukaryota > Metazoa > Chordata > Ceratodontiformes > Protopteridae > Protopterus > Protopterus annectens. Next base: position 378,410,428 of record NC_056739.1, on the reverse strand, counting down.
AGACAAGGAGTTTATAGGGACTTTGAGTGGGATTGGAGTGGCTGTGATTGGGAGATGGAGTTAAAGATGGAGGGGTTAGAGAGTGGAAGTGATTGGTTGATTGTGCCACAAGAGTGGGGATGATTGGTAAGTGATAGAGGGAGGGGGTTGGTGTTAAAATAAATGTAGGGTAGAGCTGGAGAGATGATGGCTGCATGGCCGGCCTTAGGCATAGGCGAACTAGGCGACCGCCTAGGGCGCCGTAAAGGCCAGCCTGTTAAAGGGCGCAGTTTTTATTTACTTGTGCATTTCTTTTTTAAGAAAGCGTGCGCTCTTCTCTGCGCCCTGTTCAAGTGTAAAGTGCCATAAAGGACAACCTCTTACAGGGCGCGGTTTTGTACATTTATTTTAATTAAGAAAGTGTTGCTGCTGACATCATCACATGTGGGGGGGGGGCATGCGTGCGTCGTGACATCTCCTTCGTGAGGCTGACTGTCTTACCAGAATGCTACTGCATGGGTAATAGTATAAAGATAATGATATCTTGTATTAGAAAGATCCTGGAAAATTGGGCACTAGTTTTTATAATAAACATTGATCTACTCTGACCAATGGGGCTGAAGGACTGTAAGAATTTATGGAATAGCTTACTGCAGATAGATATTAATGACTTAGAGGTGTTACGTTTTAGAATTGTTTACCTGTTAACACTTTAGTACCCCTAAAGTAGGCAGCCCTAGGCATTCCTCATAAACGTATGTCTATTTCCTAGGATGTTATACCAGGTAGGCGTCGCACTTTGTGGTAGTCAGGAATGCAAATTTTGAGAACAGTGTCAGACGCTACATATCTGGCAACTTATCAAATAGTTTATTCTGCTTAAGCAGTAAAACTTTGACAGGAGCAAAGCACGTACATATTTGACTCCCTTGAACTTGTAACGCTATGGTACAGCATGACACTGCAAAAAACTTTTCTTTCAGAAAGATGCTGGGAAGCTGTGCCTGGACTTTTCCAGTAAAAAGTACTCCTCATACGGCCAATGCAGAATATGTTACTGACTTGATTGTGTTACTGAAGGAATGGAGCATTATGATTGGATTGCTGATCGTAATATATATCATGTGTTCCAAACAAGAATGCCAAGAAATTTTCGAGAGCTTAGCTCCCAAGAGTTGAATCTTGGCATCCATATCAAGAACACATAACATTTTTCTGCAGTTAAGAGATCTTAACATAATTCTTTGTTGTGCATGGAGATTTATCTGCTCCATGTACTACTAGTTTGTGAAAAGTAAGATAAAAAAGCAAAACAAAAAAAAAACCCACTATGTTCTGATGGTTTTGAAAGCTGGTAAAGCAGTGGGGGAGTGGCTGACACCCTTATGTTTTCCCTGTCTAAGGGAAGCAGTTTAATTCAAACTGTTGTGTGCACTTTAGCAGACACCAGGCAGAATAAGAGTTGAAACTAAACCAGTCATACCCTACTGATGTTTTCTGGTCAGCTCTATTCTTTAGTGCAGATTCATTGTTAACAATGAGTAGCAGGGGGCTTAGCAATTATTGTTGTTAAGGTCAAGTCTTGCACTAGAGTAGTGCTGAATCAGGATGTAATTTAGCAGGTTTTGAGTATATTAATGGTTTTCCGTGCACTACATATGCGTTAAGGACACAGGTGCATACTTCATAGGATTATTTTCTGGATGGCATTTTGTGGTGCAGTTCATGAACAGCTTTTTAAAATCAGACTAGTTCCAGTAGATTTAACTGAAGATTATGCCAAGTTAGGAAGAGAACCTATGTGGTAACAGCTCAAGGCAAATACCTACCCATTTTTCATGACTGAACACCTATAGTTTTAACCGAAGAAGATACTAGCTGCCTTGCTGGCACTAGCCAGCTGTGCTCCCAAGATTTACATCCTCTCACCACCAAAGAGAATTCCTGCCTTATAACATCTTGATTCACTGTAAGTGCACTTTTGCCTCTATAGTGACAGCATTCAGCCTATCTGCTCGTCCAGTCCTGGTTCTACAGCTTCGAATTGCCTGAAAATGCCACATTGTATACCACTTCCAAAGGAATGGCACTTCAACTGCAAATCATCATCCATTTTCTGGTTTAATCTACCTATGTTACCTTTGGCTGCCACATCCAGCCTCTCCCACATATTCTAAAGGTATGATGTTCTTTTTACTCATATATCCCACCGACAGCAGTTCTCCAGTAGTCTCCTTCTTCCAGCTTTACCTATTTCCTATTCCCTCACTGGGAAACTTTATCCTGTTTACCATCCCTCTCAACTGTCCAGATTTTCACAGAATGCCTGGATTTTTGCCTCATATTTTTGGTCTGTTCATTATAAAATCTGTGGTTTTCTGGCAAATCACTGAGGATTGAAATCACTAAATAATGACATACATTTGAGTTTCAGACTTTATAACCTTTAGAAATGGACATAACACAAATCCTGTTATTTTAGCAACCTTTCTAAGTTAATAAGAACAATATTTAATGTCTGTCCCAATTTTTGGGCCTCTGTACCTGCATTATTTTAGGATTTGTCCAGGTTTCTTCCAGTATGAGGTTGAGAGGTATGCTGTTTACTCCACTAACATGTGTTTAACAATGTCTTAAGCCAGTCAGCTGACATGTTGCTAGTACTGCAATACGTTGATGCTTTCCTGATCTCTCTTAGTAATAATGACACTTTTTTTCCTTAGTATCAGTCTGTAACAGGGCAAACTAACTTCATGCCTGGACTACTGAAAAGCAAAGTGTCCATTTTACTGCTGAAACTGGCACCGGCACCAATATTACTATACTGTCCCTACTTCTATACTATAATTATTTTTAGGAAAGCCTGCTCTTGGATGGGAATCATGATAGTAAGTGCTTACTGTACTAAAGTCTTCCACCCCCTCCCAAATAATCTCTGTCATAATCTGGGCTATGTGGATGGTGGTCATCAGCCATAGTTCTGTTGCATATCCTGCATTACATGTAGTAGTCTGATCATTTCTTCCAAGATCCTGGGGGAATTTGTCTGTGCCTCTATGAAGGCCATGTATATATGTGCAGATGCTGGCGTGCTGACATCAGAGGGAGGGCAGTAAGCATACCTTTTCTTTGAATCTCTACTGACAACCTTGTGTGGTAGTTCACCCTTATGAAGGCTAGAGGAGCCAAGTCTTCAGCTGGAGTAACCACACTACCTTGGTCAACCATGTCCCCATCAATCTGTCCAGTCTCTGATGGGTCAGTGGCATTGACATACCTAGGCATAATGACCATGTCCATATTGTGAAGAGGGGATGTTGGAGCCACAATCTCCATGTCAGACATAGCCTCTATAGCCTCTGAAACCCCAGACTAATACTGTTCATCATTGCCTTCCTCATCAGGGCCTACTGATCCTCTAACATCAGGTGGAAGGGGAAAGTTCTACTGTGCTGCTACCAACTACACCTGTGAATACACCGAGAAAATAGGCCCAACTGTGAATAATCTTAGAGAGTATTACATATAATAGCAAAATCATTTGCCAGTACCATGTTTAGGTAGTTATTGTACCTTAATGACAGATGTCCCTAAACACAAATGGCAGCTGATAGACATATTATAAGCATACAAAACAAGACAACTTAACAGAAATCGTAAAGTAACTCATTTATATACTTGAATGGTATTCCTGAATCATCACTAAAGGGAAATCCCAGATTGTTCCCCACCACTTCCCCAACACCCAGCATCGCACTGTGGCACTCTTGTGAGCTGCCTAGATTCCTTACTGTTGTCAGTAGCTCTTCCATCTTAGTGAGTGGTGATTTGGTAGAAGGCCCATCCCCCATGGCCCTTTGCTCCCATGTCACAGCCTTCACTTTGTTAGTAGCCTTTTTAATCATATCTCTGGCCCTAGGTCTAACACTCGTAGTCATTGTCCTGGCCACCCACAGTATTAACATCACTGACAACCTACTGTCAGACACAGATATCAAAGGACTTTTCTACTAAATGAGGATCTAGGAGCTATGCCACATGGAAATGGAGGGCCTGTACTATGACCTCACTGTCGGCATCTGAGAATGGAGTTTGTATAGCGATGACCCCTTTTTTTCAATTTTGGAGCCATATCCATATTGTGATAGGAAAAAATAAAATTATATCAGAACAAACTACATACCTGGGGGAGCTGTTTACAGGCTGACGTAGATATAGAGAGGGAATATTCGTTATGCAGACATCGGGTATCTTTGTACAAATCATTTCTGAAAATATCAGTGCAAGCTCTGTAATATCCCCATATGCATCCCTGCAAAAGGATAAAGCTAATGACTACAGAAATGGAAAAATGTATTTCATGTACATGGAAGAATAAATAGTACTACTAGGGATTTAGAACAGCAGAAACATTGAACATTTGCTTAATTAACAATTTAACACACACAGGCTTTTACAATTCAGGCATGTCTGAACATCCTAAGGATTTTGACTGACCCACATGAAATACAAGTAAGAGGTAACTGCAATAACAACAGTTTTCAAAAACACACAACTTTGACAGGTTAGACAGCAGTCTTTGCAAATAGGCTGTCAATATATACCTGTGATGCAGTGGTTTTAGTCATTTCCTATTGCAATATTACCAGTTTACCAATTTTTTTAATGTAATATAGATTAACGCAAGGGCAACAGACACTGAATTTGTAGATGAAACATTGAGGTGTAAAGTTGTTTGCAATTAGCAACCTCTTCATTCCTCTTCATTAGTTACAGATTTCTTTTAATGTGGAATTATTCCAATGATTTTACTTCTGTAGAGATTGTGTATCGAGTGATATTGGTGGATTGTCATGACAGAAGTCTGGGTTGCCTTTTATGGTTGAACTTTTCTGAAATGGGTAATTTTTGTCATTGGTTTATACTTTGTTTCATTGCTTATTAAAATGTTTAAAACTACAAATTTTAAAACACATGCTAATAAGTGGTGCTGTATTATACAAGGAATATAATTTAATACAATCAGGAAGGTGAATAAAAGAACAAATTCATGTATGCATTGCCCTAATATGTGTGCAAGGAGTCTATTTTGAAAACAACTCAAAAGTAAACCTAACCCTCCACTGGTCAGATGCATTTTCTATGAGTGTTGGTTTTCATGCCCTTTCAATGACAGAGAAGTTTACTGCATATGCTAAGTCTATCTGTGTGCTGTTCTAGTTTAAGCTACTGTACACAGGGAGGAGAGAGGTTGCTATTCTACTTTCACTGAGCTGTAAGGCTTACTCGTCTACCCAAAGTAAATTAAACTGTTTAGATTAACTTAAGCATCCCTTTGAAAAAAGGCACATGGGCTTGTATTTAATGAGGACATGACTTTTACAGTAAAATGTGTGAAGCAGCAACAGATAAAGCAGGCTTATTAAAAAAAATTCCACTTCAATTGCAGTTTAACAATATTACAAGGTATCTTTTCTTCCTGTTCATTTAAATAATTGAAGGAAATGACTGGAGTGGCTTTCCTGGGAAGTGACCTTCATGTGGGTGTGGCTTATAGGGGTGTTTCAGGAGTATGGTGTGGGTGGGGCTTAAGGGGCACTGGTGTAGGTGGGGCTTAAGGGGTGCTGGAGTACTACTTCACCTAGGGCACCATTTCAGCTAAGGCCGGCCCTGGGTGGCTGGCAGAAGCCAATCAGTCTTGAGGGGGGCTAGCTGTTGAAATGTTCTTCAGTGGGCATTAGCAGGGTCCCGTAGAGAATATCCTTAAAGGGTAGGATGTCTAGGCTGTAGTATTTAGGGTAGAATGCAGCTTGGACAGACTTTAAGTAAGTCTTGAGGGGGGCTAGCTGTTGAAATGTTCTTCAGTGGGCTTTAGCAGTGTCCCGTAGAGAATATCCTTAAAGGGTAGGATGTCTAGGCTGTAGTAGTTAGGTTAGAATGCAGCACGGGCAGCAGGTGCAGCTAGCAGCCTATGGGGCCAATCAGCAAGGGGAAACAGGAAAAGTATGGAAAACCTTATTTGGTAATGCTACTTTCCTGATAGTAGACTGAGAAAATTTGTCTATTATTTGATTGTCTACCATATTTGACAGCTGATACATATGGACCATTTCAGTTCACTTTTTTTCTCTTTTTTTTTTTGTCAGAAAACTGCACAACCACTAAAACAGTATTAACTTGAAAACACTTAAGAACATTTCACAGCAACATAACCTGTATAACAGGAGAGGAAACATATGCTTATTTGTGTCTTTCAGCATTTAGGGGTTGCCACAGCGGAACTCCGGTCCGCTAATAATTGGTAGTGGATTTTTACATGCCAAGTTACCAGCCCTGATGCACAACCTTTACCGAAAGTATGCCCATTCACACATGTCTCCATGCAGAAGACACTCTAGCTGAGAATCGAACCGGACAGCATCTTACTGTGAGGCGACAATCCTACCGCAGCACCACCACCGCAGATAGGAGAGGAAACATATATGTTGATGAATAAAAATATGAAACAGTTGCAGATCTGCACTTCAGTGTAACCCATACGCTTAATAAAAGCTCATAATACAGGTGTAAGAATAAACACAGATGAACAATTTAAAAGCTTTTGCTAATAAAATGAAGTATGGATTTCCAGCAGTCAGACATGCCTGTGATTCTTCAGGGCTGCTGGAATATAAATACTATGATGCCTCCACATAAAACCTCAGTGAAGAAAAGCCTTTATGTATCTGATTATAGCAATAACCCACGCCTGGGTGTGGGTAATGCTAAATTTACCCACGGTTGGCGTGGTTTGGTCCCGAGGGCGAAGCCCGAGGGACCAAACAAAGCCAACTGTGGGTAAATTTAGCATTACCCACACCCAGAAGTGGGTTATTGCTATTATACCATGACATTATTTAAGAAAAGAAACTATTACTTTTCTTAAATAATGGCATAGTATAATGCCTGTTTGCTGCCCTTCCGCAGATGTCTGGCATCCGCGGCAGTTCTGATGTACTGCGCGCCTGCACAGTACATCAGAGCTGTGGGCAAAAGCAACGGAGAAAGCAAGATCTCCGTTGCTTTTTAGTGTTTAAGCTATGTTAAATGAGTTTAACATAGCGAGACAGTTAAAATAAGCAACGGAGATGTCCGTTGCTTATTTTAAACTGTCTCGCCATGTTAAACTTATTTAACATAGCGAAACACTAAAAAGCAACGGAGATCTTCCTTTCTCCGTTGCTTTTAAAAGACTGTCTCGCTATGTTAAATGGGTTTAACATAGCGACACAGCTTTAAAATAAGCAACGGATCTCCGTTGCTTATTTTAAAGCTGTCTCGCTATGTTAAACCCATTTAACATAGCGAGACAGTGTTTTAAAAAACTGAGTTATACTAATGGAAAAAAGTCCGGGCGACCAGACCTTTTTCCATTAGTACAACTCGATTTACAACGGGCACGCTGGCCAATCAGCGTGCACGTTTTGGGGGGGGGGTCATGGTATAATACAAAATATTCCACCCTTTCAATATTAGGGTGAGGTTCTTCCAGATAGCAAGGTTAGAACTGTAAATAATAGAGCGGTTTTGTAACCACAACTTTATACCAAAATTAATATTGCTGTCTAAAGAGAAAAGGCCTAAAACCCAAAGCCACAGATCATGAGGTTGTTTGTAGCCTGATTGATCATAAGCTTTGCCTCTCTCCACACTTCCTGACCTTGTGAGTACCCCTCCAAATTAATGGTACACATCAACACACCCTGTGCAAAAGGCATCATTGGAGCATCCCTTCTTCTGGTTCTTGACAGGCATCTAGTAGTTACAAAGTAACAGTATTAGTTGATGAACATAAAGTCTGAGGGAGGAGTTGCTTTGAGATACTTAACAATACACAGATGTATTTTAATGATTTGACCTCATCCCCTGTAATGCCATAGGTTATCCCTTGTGATGACAGGCTGTTTATAGTTCATCTACTGTAACCTTCAGTTAATACCTTATAAATGTGAGATGCTTTGGTGTCCTTAAGTTCAGCATTATAGTTATTAACACAAGTATATATCTAAAAGAGATCTGGGACTGATGTCCAAAACAGCCTTTAATGAAGACTTACTGCTTTGCACAAACAACAAAAATGCTAATGAACTGCCTTGTGGAAGTTGTAAGTTGCCAGTATGAGTGTAAATGCTGCAGTCATGCATCTGTATTAAAAGCCTGTAGTAAATAACTTAACAATGTCATACCTCTATCAACACAGAAAGGGCTCTAGAGTGAGCCACTGGTCCCACAGGCAAATTTATAAGCCAAGTAATTCAGTGCCCTTTATTTGCTTATTTGAATGCATTAATGCCCTGTGTGTGCCTTTAAATAATACCAATATGTGAGAAAGATGGAAACACTCTATGCTTGACATTATGTTTTAGTGACTCATGTACAAGTAATTTGCATTCAAACATTTCCCACACCTGTAGGGAGCCATTACTGACTGTAAAGATTTCCTGCAGTGAATATGCAGAATCATAAATTCTTCTATCAGTGAGTCCAAGTCCTCCTGAACACAGACCGGCCTTCGGTACTTTAAAATTTTCTTCCTCTTTCTATCACAAATAATCTGTATGATATGTTTTTGTGATTTTTATTCAGCTAACTATGATTATGAGGAATTGGTTACTAGGCATGCAGTTCAGGAGATCACTAAGGAGTCTAGCCCTACTTTCCCCCTTCCCCAGAGCAATGTCTGATTAAGTGACTTTCTCAAGGTCACACCGTACCAAACATAGCAAATTAAACCTGATGAAATAAATCCCTGAATAAATTTGTTAACAGCTCATAGCTGTAATCCCTCTGCACTAACACCCAGACTTAATCCGATTTGAAGACAAGAGCCTGCATTTACTGGATCAGTGCATGACACTTTAAAATTCAGTAACACCAGCTGGTCAATATTAGGTTGTGTTTTCATTCTATATATGTAGTAAAGAATGAATTGCTGTGAATGGAAGTGTTGGATTGTATCTAACTAATCTATAACTGCTATGTTAAGAACAAAAAATACAGTCTTGATTTCATTTGGTTTTCAGTCTGACCACACAAAAACATATTCAGTAAGTTGGTTAGTGCCTGCAAATAATACATGGGGGGTGTTGGATAATATTAGGTGATCATGTGTAAATAAGAGATAATGTAACAACAAGAATTCTGAGACTTCTTGCCCAAATCTGTCTTTGTTCTTGCTTAACTTCAGGATAAACTATATCCTTAAAACCTTACACCACCTTAGTCTTCCTTTTTCACTCACTTCCTTACGTCAATCAATTATTCCCATGACTTCCCTTCTAATATGCCATAACCCTGTTTTTTTTCCTCTACTTCATGTTGCAATGCTGTATGCATTATACTAATTTACCATTACATTTGCTATAAAATGGCTAAAGTTTCTTTAAATATTAAATCAGTGTCATAAACGTTTTATCTATTCTTAACCAATGTGCTTTGGGGAAGGGGGAAAGTAGGGCTAGATTCTTTTGTGATTTCCTGAACTGCATGCCTAGTAACCATTATGTCTAATTTGGTATAATTATTTCAATTGCAGATGTTTTTGTAATATTGAAGAATGTAAAATTCTTCTTCTTAAATATTTTTTATAATACTTCAGAGCTTCCCAGGGCTTATGCTGAAAATGGGCACCAACCCAGTTGGACTTTCCCAGTAATCAAATGTCAATGAATATCAGTAAATAAATAAATAAATAAATAAATAAATAAATAAATAAATAAGAGTATGTTTGGAGGCAATCTCCACAGATTCCCACCTGAAAATATTGTCTTTGTTTCTAATAATTTGGAAAGGGAGGTGTATTTCAAGAAGCAATAGAATCAGGAGGCTGAGCACCTTGCCTAGTGCCTTTCAGTAGTAGGGAAACAAGATGAGATGTGCCCTGTATGTACGCCTGCTACTGGATTATGCTAGGGGGCTTGAATAGTTCAACTTACCTGTATGGGAAAGCCAAGGTGTTGCAGCACTGATCACATGTAATTCCACTTCATAGGCTTAAATGCTTTTGGAGTCATATGTTACTATGACAGCTAACCTTAATTCATTTTTCAAAGAGTGAAGCAGGATTATCAGCAACTGTGTTGCAGACTGGGGCATCCTTTCTGAAAGCCTACCTGAGAATAATGGTTTAGTTAAGACTCTTGGGAGGAATCTGCTGGTTAATATCTTAAAATAAAGTTTCCCCTATAGATTTATCAGAAAGGTTGTGCGTTATCAATCCAATGGGAAAGATTCTTTCCCAGTTTATGAAGGACAATTGCATTTGCCTACTTAAATGATGGAGGAAGTTTATTTGTGCAAGGCATCAGACTAAATAGCTACAGTTGGGGACATGAGACATACTCACTTAGATTTTGTAGATGTTTGTTGGTAGGTTGTTGAGATCCAGGATTGGCACTTAGTGGAAATCCTTGAGGATTAATTGAACTCAACTAAAATCCTTAACCTGTCTAACATCTCACTGTCCATAGATTTAAGAGAGTGGAGACTGAGGGAGCTCATGAATGAAGAAAGGCTTTTATCACTGGAAGAGTGAGATGAATGTTCTGTAGAGTTTACTGTACTGATAACATTGATGGACT
>NC_056739.1:378389830-378394830 GCF_019279795.1 Protopterus annectens | reverse complement strand
TTTTGAGTCTATCCATGTACAACATGTGTTTAAGGCCTAGGATCCTGTTCGTGAGGTACTTTTGTGGCCTTTCCATCTGTTGCATGTGTCTAGAAAGGTACATGCCAAATGGGCAATGTACTCGATGATTGGCCTAATAAGGGAAGAGTAGAGAGAGAGATGATGACCTCTTTCTTCCTGGATGCAAAGCCCTTAATAATGAGATGTGCCACATGGAAGGACTTTCTGACCACAGTAGCAATGTGGTGGTCGAAGGAGAGGTTGCTGTCAACCTGTGTCCCCAAATCTCTTATAACGCCTTCAGTGTTCAGTGGACTCCCATCAATGTGTTAATTAGTGGGAACTGAGTTTTTCCCAAAAGGGATGATGACGCATTTTTTGGCATTAAGCTTACGGCCATGGTTTCGACACAGGTCATTGATCTCAGTGAGGCCTTTCTGTAGGATATCTACATCACTTGGGGAGTTAATGATGGCTCCCAACTTGCAGTCTTCTGCCAACTTGGTAAGTCAGAGTCCCTCCATGTTGGCCTGGACTTCTGAAGCAGATACCAAACAGGATAAGACTCAGGACCAATCCCTGTGGAACTCCACTTACGACTGGTCGACAGTCTGACTTGGAGTCCACTACTTTCACATTGTCAGTTATATCTGTGAGCCAATTTGCAACCCACCCAGTGATATAGGAGTTGATATCTAGTTTGTTGAGTTTATCAGTAATTCCTGAGTGAGGAATGGTATCAAAGGCCTTGGCCAGATTGAGGTAGGCTGTAGTGTATGAACTGCCTTCCCCTCATCGACAGCTCTGGGGACTGACTCAAAAAAGTCAACCAGGTTGAGCAGGCATGATCAACCTTTCACAAAACCAAGTTGCGTGGGATCTAGAGTTTGGAGATTCCCTATATCCTTGTTAATTAGGTCCATGATGATGTGCTCCATAGCCTTACATATCAAACTCATTAAGCTAATGGGACGATAATTCCCAGGGTCTGTAGTTACTCCCCCTTTATGGAGAGGGATGACTGTAGCAGTGCGCCATTCAGAAGGGACAAAGCCTGAGGTGAGGCTGTGATTGAACAAGGCACACAGATGTGGTGCCAGTTCACTTTGTAGTTCATGTAGAACACATCCAGGGATATTTTTGGGTCCCATTGAAGCTGAATTCTTGGCTTTGAACAATGCAGCATTAACCTGTGTTGCAGTAATGCTAGGTGCTTGACATTCCTCCAGTATTGTGATTGGTCCTTTAGGAGAGGAGAGAGGGGTAAAGTTGGCACTGCATCTGTTGGCCAGTATGTTAGCAATATCTGTTGGCTCAGTATAGGAGATACCATTGTGCAGTAACTCAGAGCAAACCTGGGCATTGCCATGGAGATTTTTGATATAACTATAGAAGGCTTTGTGGTTGTTTTCAGTGTCTGCTGCAATTCTGCCTTCATAGCTGGCTTTAGAGGTTTTGATGAGGGCTCTCAACTTTTTTTGAGACCAATAAGGGAGCTTTTCCAGTCGTGGGATTCACCTTTTTCTGCAACAGTTTCTTCCTTCTGTTGTAGAGTTTATTGATGGCAGGGGACCACCAGATTGGCTTCCTTTTTTTGGAGGAGAGCATCTTGATTCTGTTGGGTATGGCTAGTTCCATGCACTTATGTACATGTTTATACAGGTCATTGGTGTATGATTCAGCAATCATGCATCTATTTTCCATTGACATGGGTGCTGTGAAGTTAGCCATCTCTGTTTTTAGGAGCCCAAAGTCAGCTTTGGAGAAGTTTTTCATGGTGGTTACCTTTGCAGGGGGTGTGGGTGAGATGTGGATTTCCATAGTGATTAGTTTTTGGTCAGATCTTACCAGGGAGGAATTGACTATTGGTGTAGAGCAGTGGTTGCCCATGTTAGTAATAACCAGGTCAAGGATGTTGCTTCGTCTAGTGGTGGTAAGAATGAGCTGGTCTACGGCATTGGAACTGATGAATTCCAGGAAGCGTTGGGCCAGTGTATTGGTGCATGAGTAGTTTTCCCAGTTGATGGAGGGGTAGTTGAAGTCACCTAGTATGAGAGTGTTGGGTTGGACCCAAATAGTTTCCAGGGTGCTTAGGAACATGTAGTGAGAGTCTTGGGACATGGTTGGGGACCTATAGTAGGCTACAACCTGAATTGCCATCTTACCCAATGTTAGTTGCACCTGAAGTATCTCAGATTCGTTATCCTGGCCTACTAGTCTGGAGGTGTGCATATCCTTTATGAATATGGAGACACTACCAGCTTTGGAGCTTCGGTCCATGTTCTGGGGCAGAAAGATGTGGAATGAGTTATAGCATGGTAGTGCAGGGGTGCTTTCTGCTGCTTTAAACCAGGTCTCCGTTACAGCACAAATGTCGATGTCCTCCATTTTGAGGAGTGCTTCGAGCAAGTGCATCTTGAGATTTAGACTTCTAGCATTGAGCAGCATGACCCTTAGATTGCATTTATTTATAGCTGTTATGGTGGTAATTTGGTCTTTGAAACACTGCCTAAAAAGGCACTATAGGGGTGGCAAGAATCTTAGTCAGTATCCAGAAACCCAGGGGTGACAGAGGCAGGCCATCTCTGGCAAAGCATCAAGGTCTGTCAATCATGTCATCCCAAGCAGACAGATACTGGATCCCTTTAGAATGACACCAGAAACTTAGCCAATTGTTGAAGTCAATAATTTTCTGCTTGTACTACGGTATCATTCTGTGTAATGGTTTACCTGCCTGGGCCACATAATCCAAGAGCTCCTCCATGTCTCTTTTCATGTAGTCCAGGGAGGTGCATCTCAGGTCATTCACAACCACATGGACAGTGACAGTCATACTTGTACTTGTTGTAGAGTGACCTGAGTGCATGTGTTATGTGTCGGATTGTGGCACCTGATAGACAGCTGACTGTTACCTTCTCCTTAGTTAACCTAGTGAGTGGGACATCAGTGTGCCTCATTATTGAGCCACCTATGATTAGTGTATTGGGCAAGCTGTTTTGTCTTGGGGCTTATGCTGAGGGGCACACCATGTAGGTGAGCTATGTGTCTTGTGGTTTGTGTTGGTCGAGTGCGTTTCTGCCTTGGAGGTCTCTGCTGTTTGGGTAGGTTTCAGTTGAGAGCCTCTGCGAAGGTGGGTGTGTGGTTTGTGTTTTTATGTGAGAGCTGTGATGGTGGCTGTTCTGGAGGGCTGTGTGTTGCATGTGGTGTGGTGCAGGTGTTGACCTTCTCCTCTTGACCAGCTACTCCGATCTTGGCTTGAGAGTGCATGGCTTCCAATTTGGATATTTAAGTGCATCTCTCACAAGTCTGAGTGTTGGGAGGTAAGAGGAGAGGGTTGTCTGTGTGCATGAGTCAGTTGCTACACTGCCTCAGAATGCCCAAGTTCAACTGGTTAATAGGAGAAAGCACAGGGAACTGACTTTTAGACATGCCAGGAAGGATGGTCATTATTGCTAAGTACTGGAGCTATTTCCTTATATATTCCTTTTACAGAAGGTTTTAGCTTTTCCATACACCATTGCTTAACAAGTTTTATTTCTTGTTGCGGGGCCACTGCATCAAGAGGAGATTTGACAGTTATGCCCAGATTGCAGTCATCAGCCTTATTTCTTTAGCCATAGACTGGAATTAACTGTCTGGAGGTCAGAAATGTATCTCTCAAACAGAAGGCTCCTAGCACAAGTACCTGAGGAGTGCCACTAGCTACTGTTTTGCTTTCTAAGGTAACACTTGCTACTTTAACTATAGGGGTTCTGCCTTTTATCCAGTTCCCAATCCATCTTGCCATACAAAGGTGTAATTTAGGCAGAGAGAAGGGGGTAGCTGTGCTCCAGGTGCGAGGTGTCTTCAGGTGTAATCGGCATGTGTCAGTTATGCAGGAGTGCAAACGAATGCTGAGTGGGTGAAGATCTCAAGCACTTAGCATGTGGCAATTTCATAGTAGAAAGACTCTTGTTGCAATTTTTAGCTGTTTCAAATCAGAAGACATTTTTTTTTGCTCCTCAACTTTAATTTGAGGGGATGCCATTTCAGAAAAATGTGTAGATATGGTTCTGTTACTACATGTGGGCTTGTGTCGAGATGTCTTAGATCTTTTGATTTGTTAAAAATACCAGAATGTGGAATATTGTCCTAGGAATTTATTAGGTTCATACAGGCTATGAGGACTGTGAAACCTCCATCCACACCCTTTGTAAATTTCTCAAAACAATTCACAAAAGAAGACAATATTTTCTCTTTACAAAACTAAACTGCTGAGGTTCAAGGTGTAATAGATTTTTGAAGCTGTAGTTAATTAAGTCTGATATTATGTGCTCTATACGCTTACAGGTTAAGCTCATCAAATTAATTTGTCTATAATTTTTTGTCAACTTTTTTGAAACAGTCACCAAAGCCATGGAGGAGGGGAAGACAGTGCACACCACCTACCTTGACCTAGCCAAAGCCTTTGACACTATTCCCTTCTCTGGCATAATTGATAAACTCTCTCAGCTAGGCATCAACCCATATGTTACCAGATGGTTAGATAACTGTCTCGCTAAAAGAACCCACTCAGTCAAAGTAGGGGAAGCCACTTCTAGTAGTACACCCGTAACAAGCAGTGTACCCCAAGGATCAGTCTTGGGGTCTCTACTGTTTGGGATATACTTTTCTGAGGTGCAAGCCAAAACCAGTAGTCTGTGGCTGGCTATGATTACAGATGACTGCAAGTTTGGCATTGTCTTAAATTCCCCTAGTGATGTGAACATCCTCCAAGAGGACCTTACCCAGACTAATGACTAGTGCCAGAAGCATGGCCTCAAATTAAATGCCAATAAATATTTCATTATCCCCTTTGGGGAAAATGGCAACCCCACTAATTATCACATTAATAACAATGTACTAAGCCCACAATCAGTCGTGAGATACTTGGGCATCCAGGTTGATAGAACCTCATTTTTGACCACCATGTTGCCTCCATTGTATGGAAGGTTTTCTACATGGCCCACCTCATAACTAAG